>NC_135959.1:73047770-73274996 GCF_053455715.1 Rhinoraja longicauda | reverse complement strand
TTTAAAACTATTCTCTCCTCCCCTTACTGCCACTCCCAGCCTCGCTAAGAACTTTTTCAACAAATAAAATTTCTTAAATATATATGTGCATGTACAACAGTTACTATACAAGCTATTTTTAAGCGTCCAGTTTTTAGAACGAGGCCCATTTTACTTAAACAGCAAATGTTAAATTCCAGGTGCAAATCATAATGTGATTGAAACGCTAAATGGATCAGGCAGCATCTCTGCTCAGCATTTATTTCACAAAATGCTGGAGTAACTCAGCAGGTCAGGCAGCATCTCAGGAGAGAAGGAATGGGTGACGTTTCGGGTCGAGATCCTTCTTCAGACTCGACCCGAAACGTCACCCATTCCTTCTCTCCTGAGATGCTGCCTGACCTGGCTGAATTACTCATGCATTTTGTGAAATAAATACCTTTGATTTGTACCAGCATCTGCAGTTATTTCATACACTCTCTGCTCAGCATGACAATTTTAAGGTCTGACATCAAACTAACGTTGCTAACTCTCTTGAACTATAACATTAACACGATGACTCCACCCAGCTGTGTATCATTAATAGACACAAAATGCTGGCGTAACTCAGCAGGTCAGGCAGCGTCTCTGGAGAGAAGGGATGGGTGACGTTTCGGGTTGAGACCCTTCTTCAGACTGAAGACCGTGTATCATTAATGTTATTCTTTTCACAGTTACATATCTTTTTGTATCAAATTCTAGTGCCCTATTAGTTGGTTATCAGAAGTAAAATGGATCCCTTGATTCAACAGCTGATTATTTTTTTTTGGTGTGAGTTGTGAGATTGTAAATTTATGCTTTTGTGGAATCTGCCCCTCAAATGTTTCAAAATCCATGAGTTTGCCTTGTCTCAATTATTGCAACTATCTCCTGTATTGATGGCTTCCAATAACATTCTCTGGGGAAATACAGAATCTGATATTGTATCTATGGTGAACTGAAACAGTCCAAATTATTGCTATTGGTTCATTGTCTCGTACGCTGAGATACAGTGAAAACCTTTTGTCTGCATGCTATCCAGTCAAACCATGCTGCACACAATTACAATTGAGCCAGACACAGTAGAAAAGGTAGCACAAAGAGAACAATACCAGAGTGCTGAATATAGTGTTAGTGTTACAGCTCCAGAGGGAAAAAGTCCAGGGTGTGCATTGAGGTGGGTCATGAGAAAGTGATCCATCTTTAGATTAGCCATCTATTTAATGGGGTGTGAGTGTTTTAGGTTTGTTTCTTGTTGGACCCTCATACGATGGGTCTGATGGAGCTGCTGCAGTTAAATGACCAGACCTGGGTCTTTCTGATACCAAGGCCTACTATCTCATAAGCAAAGTTCGAGTCTCACTATGGTAGCTGTGGAAGCTAACGTGGGGGAAAATGACGAGATGTTTTAGTAATGATGATCATGACTCTACCTGATTATCACAAAAAGCACCAGTATTTGGCTGGGGAGGAAACCTGTCCCAATCTGGTCTTCGGATCCACTCTGTGGTAATCTTCAGCGGCCTGGCATGTCCTCCAATGCCACCACCAGAGGGGCTATGAGGGGGGGGGGGGGGGGGGTGATTGTAGCAGCACTTGATCCCAAACGATGAATCGGGACGATTTGAAAATCGTGTACAGATTTGAAAATGGTTCATAACTTGGCTGATGTTGATGCATGTTTTTGACTAGATTAGTGTGTGATGCAATGTTTTAATTGTGCTCTGTTGCAGTCAGGTCAAGAAAATGATTGCACCTTACGTGATGTCCTTCTGGTTTCGGTAAGTAGACCATTCATCCCGCACACTCGCTGTCTAGAAATGCGTTAAAGTGAATAATACCTTCTTTAAAGGTTCTGAGGGTTCTGAGCATTTTTAAAGCCGACTTGAATCAATAGAATAAAACAATGATGGAAATACATGAGTCAGGCTGCATCTTCCACCTGAGATTAACTTTGTTTCTCTTCCCACAGGTGTGGCTTGACCTGCAGTGTATTTCCAGCATATTCCGTTTCTAGATACAAGTATCTGCAAATGCTGGCTTACAAAAGACAGTGCTGGAGTAACCCAGCGGGTCAGGCAGCATCTCGGGAGAACATGGATCGGTGATGTTTTAGTTTGGGACCCTTCTTCATACTGATTGTAGGGGGAGACCCCTGATGTCACCTGTCCATGTTCTCCAGAGGTGCTGCCTAACCCACTGAGGTACTCCAGAACTTTGTCATATTCTGTTTTTATTTTGGATTTCCAGCATCTGCAAGGTTTTCACTTCCATTGAATGTATAAAAATAGCCAATAGTTGAAGCATTCAATTCAGAATCAGAATCAGAATAACCTTTATTGTCATAAAAAAAACCAAGTCTTTTGGACGAGATTTTGTCACCCACAGTCCAACAATAAGAGCAATAAAAATAAGCAATTACACACACAATCACAAACCAACACAAAACAAAAAAAAAGAAACATCCATCACAGTGAGTCTCCTCCAGTCACCTCCTCACTGTGATGGAAGGCCAGAATGTATTTTCTCATCCCCTGCCGTCTTCACCCGCAGTCAGGCTGTTGAAGTTGCCACGTTCCAGGCTGCACCGGACGGTGAAAGGTCCACAGCGGGCCGACCCAAGCCCCGCGATCCGGGGTGGGCTAAGACTCTGCCGCTGCACGTCGGGGGGGTCGTGGCTCCCGACATTGAAGCCCCCGCCGGGCAGAGAAAATCCCGCGGCCTATTTCCGGCCGCGTCGGACGGTGAAAGGTCCGCATATCAAAAGTAGATAGACAATAGGTGCAGGAGTAGGTCATTCGGCCCTTCAAGCCAGCACCACCATACAATGTGATCATGGCTGATCATTCTCAATCAGTACCCCGTTCCTGCCTTCTCCAAATACCCCCTGACTCCGCTATCCTTAAGAGTATCTATTATTTTTCTGTTTTTAATGTTATTTGGATTAATTTAACATTATTTTCATGAAGCTGTGAATATTTTTATAACAAAGTTCTTGAATCCAGGGTGAACTAATATTACAGTTCACTTTTTCATTCTGAGTGTAGTCCATATCTGGAACGAGCTGCCAGAGGAAGCTATAGCATGGATACGACTACGACTTTTAAAAGACATTTGGACAGATATATGGATAGGAAGGGTTTAGAAGGATGTGGGCCAAATGCAGGCGATGGGACCAGTCTAGTATGCCAACTTGGTCGGCATGGACAAGGTGGGCCGAACGACCTGTTTCTCTGCTGTACAGTTCTGATTCTCTCAAAATCGTGGTAACTAATAAATGGGGAATGAGTTCTATTCATCTATTCTGGTGTTTGCTGACCGGTGCTAAATAGGCTGATCTACGTTGGCAATCTGTACTGCTGGGAAGAAAATTCCCGTTTGAGCTTTGTCACCGGCTTTTACCAAAACCAGTAACTCCAGCGATTCTGGTGAGGGACAGACTAAAGTGGCTGTGGTTCCATTGGTAGTTTTGTGGCGGATCAGGCCACTCCTTGGGTCAGCCCCCTCGTTACGTGACGGACAGGCGTAAGGGGTTAAAAGCCTGACAAGGGGGAGGCGTGGCTCTGACTCGAGGGGAACTACGCTGTGGGCTGAAGCGCAGCCTAATAAAAGAATCTTACTAAAAACTGCCTGGCGTCTTGCCTTTTCTCTGGCCTCCGCCAGGCCACTACATTGGTGACCCCGACGGACATCACACGTAGTGATGTCGAACGTTGATGTGCAACCCGGTCCTGCCGACCTCGATGCCGTCTCCCTCAAACTCCCGACCCTGTGGACCGAAGAGCCTGAGGTCTGGTTTCAGCAGGCAGAGGCACAGTTTGCTGTGCGAGGGGTAACCGTCGACTTGACGAAGTACTTTTATGTCGTCGGCGCCCTGGACCAGGCGACAGCAAGGTGAGTAAAGCCTTACCTTAATGACCCCCCCGCGGATGACAAATATAAGGGCCTTAAAGAACTCCTTATCAGGACTTTAATGCCCACCTGGCCGGAGCATCCGTGTTCTCCAAGGTGGACCTTGTGCGCGGATATAATCAAATCCCGGTCCACCCCGATGACATCCCCAAGACTGCCATCATCACCCCGTTCGGCCTATTCGAGTTCCTACGGATGCCGTTCGGATTGAAGAACGCCGCACAGGCCTTCCAGCGGCTTATGGACTGTGTGTGCCGTGGCCTAGAATTCGTCTTTGTGTACTTGGACGACGTACTCGTGGCCAGCCGCTCGAGGCAGGAGCACTGCACCCACCTCCGCCAGCTGTGTAAACGCCTCAGCGAGTACGGTTTGTCAATTAATACTTCCAAGTGCCGTTTTGGGGTGACGGCCATCGATTTCCTCGGCCATCGGGTGACCCCACAAGGGGTGGTACCTCTTCCGGACAGGGTCGAAGCTGTCCGCCGTTTCCCCCGACTGACCACTGTCAATGGCCTGCAGGAATTCGCCGGGATGGTCTCGTTCTATCACCGCTTCCTGCCGTCGGTGGCCCGAACTATGCGCCCACTCTTCCACCTCATGGCTGGTCGCCGCAAGGAGGTCGAGTGGGACGACGAAGCAGGAGCGGCCTTTGAGCAGGCTAAGGAGGCCCTGGCCAGGGCCACGATGCTCGTCCATCCTAAGGAGGATGCCCCAACCGCCCTGACCGTGGACGCTTCTGAGGTGGCGGTCGGTGCGGTGCTAGAGCAGCACATCGACGGGTGTTGGCGGCCACTCGCCTTCTTTAGCAGGCACCTCAGCGGGGCCCAACGGCATTACAGCGCGTTCGACCGGGAGCTCCTCGCCCTCTACCTCGCGGTACGCCACTTTCGGTACTTCCTAGAGGGGAGACCCTTCACCGCGTTCACAGACCACAAGCCACTCACCTTTGCGTTCGCCAAGGTTTCGGATCCGTGGTCTGCGCGGCAACAGAGACAATTGGCTTATGTGTCGGAATACACCACCTCAATTCGGTTCGTGGAGGGAAAAAACAACAGGGTGGCCGACGCCCTGTCTAGACCCGCGATCCACGCCGTCCTACAAATGGCCGGGGGGATCGACTATTCCGCCCTAGCAGCCGCACAGCTGGGGGACGAGGAGATGGCCGCCTATCGTACAGCCGTGTCCGGCCTGCAGCTGGAGGACATTGTCTGTGGCCCCGGGGATACAACACTGTTGTGCGACACCTCCACTGGCCTGCCTCGGCCCATCGTCCCTGTCGTCTGGCGGCGCAGGGTATTCGAGGTGCTCCACGGGCTGTCTCACCCCTCCATTCGGGCGACGGTGGCCCTTGTATCCTCCCGTTTCATGTGGCACGGGCTGCGTAAGCAGGTCGCACACTGGGCACGCACCTGCATCCCGTGCCAAACTTCAAAAATCCAGCGACACGTGCGTGCGCCTCTGCAAGAGTTTCGTGTCCCTCGGCAGCGCTTCGACCACATTCATGTGGACATCGTGGGGCCCCTGCCGCCGTCCCGGGGCATGACCCACCTCTTCACTGTGGTAGATCGCTTCACGCGGTGGCCGGAGGCCATTCCGCTGGCAGACACCTCGACGGCCACCTGCGCGCGGGCCTTGGCGGCGCACTGGATCGCCCGGTTCGGGGTGCCACTGGACATTACATCCGACCGGGGGCCACAGTTCACTTCGGAACTGTGGTCGGCCATGGCAAGACTCTTGGGTGTCAGCCTACACCACACTACGGCGTACCATCCACAGTCGAACGGGTTGGTGGAACGCTTTCACCGCCAGCTGAAGGCTGCCCTGAAGGCTCGGCTCACGGGCCCAGACTGGGTGGACGCCCTGCCGTGGGTTTTGTTGGGGATCCGCACCGCACCCAAGGAGGACTTGGCCTCCTCCTCCGCCGAGTTGGTGTACGGGGCCCCCTTGACGGTTCCCGGGGAGTTCATCCCACCAGCGCAGGGTCGAGTGGAGCAGCCTTCTGACGCCCTGCAACGTCTTCGGCAGACGGTGGGCAGGCTGGCACCTGTGCCCACGTCACGTCATGGGACATTCCAGCCACAGGTCCCTGCCGCTCTGGAGGACTGCCAGTTTGTGTTCCTGCGCAGGAACGCACACCGATCACTTCTCCAGCGGCCGTACGAGGGCCCCTTCCGGGTCCTGCAACACGGCTCGGCCACATTCGTTCTGGACATGGGAGGTCGCAGAGAGACTGTTTCGGTCGCACGGCTGAAGCCGGCACACGTGGACATTGATCGGCCGGTGCCGGTTGCGCAGCCCCGCCCGCGCGGTCGCCCCCCGTCCAAGCTACCCCCTCCAGTTTCTGCTACGACCCCTCCACCTGTCGGTCAGTCGCCGGTCCCTGCGCCGGTCATGGTGCGCACCCGGGCTGGTCGCCTCGTGCGCCCTCCTTTCCGTTTTGTACCTCCGGTTCTTGGGGGGGGGTCCTGTGGCGGATCAGGCCACTCCTTGGGTCAGCCCCCTCGTTACGTGACGGACAGGCGTAAGGGGTTAAAAGCCTGACAAGGGGGAGGCGTGGCTCTGACTTGAGGGGAGCTACGCTGTGGGCTGAAGCGCAGCCTAATAAAAGAATCTTACTAAAAACTGCCTGGCGTCTTGCCTTTTCTCTGGCCTCCGCCAGGCCACTACAGTTTGATATTTATTCTGTAGCCTCGTGATTTTCTGGAAGTGAGGGAAGACACCATGATCTGCAGATGCTGGCATCCTGTGCAAAACAACGTGCTGGAGGAGCTCAGCAAGTCAAGTAGCATCTGTGCAGGGAATGGATGGGGGTGGGGTGTCAATGGGCAGGGCTTGGGTTCTTTGCTGGAGAATTGGGTGCAAAGGTGATGGAAGAGACCGATTGTGGAGGGATTGGAATGCAATGTGTGCGTGCAGGAGTGCAAAGGTAATGGTAAAGGTAAAGGCAAATGTGCTAAAGTACCATTAGCACATTTGCAGATGATACAAAGCTGGGTGGTTGTGTGAACTGTGAGGAAGATGCTATGAGGTTGCAGGGTGACTTGGACAGGTTGTGTGAGTGGGCGGATGCATGGCAGATGCAGTTTAATGTGGATAGGTATGAGGTTATCCACTTTGGTAGTAAGAATAGGAAGGCAGAGTATTATCTGAATGGTGTCAAGTTAGGAAAAGGGGACGTACAACGAGATCTGGGTGTCCTAGTGCTTCAGTCACTGAAAGGAAGCATTCAGGTACAGCAGGCAGTGAAGAAAGCCAATGGAATGTTGGCCTTCAAAACAAGAGGAGTTGAGTATAGGAGCAAAGAGGTCTTTCTGCAGTTGTACAGGGCCCTAGTGAGACCGCACTTGGAGTACTGTGTGCAGTTTTGGTCTCCAAATTTGAGGAAGGATATTCTTGCTATTGTGGGCATGCAGCGTAGGTTTACTAGGTTAATTCCCGGAATGGCGGGACTGTCATATGTTGAAAGACTGGAGCGACTAAGCTTCTATACACTGGAATTTAGAAGGATGAGAGGGGATCTTATCGAAACGTATAAGATTATTAAGAGGTTGGACACATTAGAGGCAGGAAACATGTTCCCAATGTTGGGGGAGTCCAGAACAAGGGGCCACAGTTTAAGAATAAGGGGTAATCCATTTTGAATGGAGATGAGGAAAAACTTTTTCAGTCAGAGAGTTGTGAATCTGTGGAATTCTCTGCCTCAGAAGGCAGTGGAGGCCAATTCTCTGAATGCATTCAAGAGAGAGTTAGATAGTGCTCTTAAGGATAGCGGAGTCGGGGGGTATGGGGAGAAGGCAGGAACGGGGTACTGATTGAGAATGATCAGCCATGATCATATTGAATGGCGGTGCTGGCTCGAAGGGCCGAATGGCCTCCTCCTGCACCTATTGTCTAATGGTAATGGCTCTGCTGAGGACAGACCACTCTGCATTGGAGAGGCAGTGGGCAGGTGGTGGTGAAATCCCAACCGGGGTTTATTGATTCTGAAGAACGGCCCTGACCTGAAACGGCACCTGTCCATTCTCTCCACACAGACTCTGCCTGACATACTGAGTTCCAGTACTTTGTTTTTTTTTTGCATCGCATTTAGTAACCTGGTTAGTGGTGACTACATAATTTTGCTAATCAGCCTTTAATGTACCTGCCCAAATTTGTAACACTCCCAGGTATGTTCACCTGGTATGCAAAACGTTAGTTCCTAACTCTGCCCTTTGGGGAGTTCATGCAGACAGTATTACTTTTGGTTGTATGCAATATTACAAACATACCTCGACTGCAGCCTGCAATGAAGAGTATGGTCACTGTTGAAGTATTTTGCTACAAACAGTCCAGTAGAGTATCACCATACCGCCCGTGATTAACAATTGTGCAGAAATGGCCTAGTGAGAGGCTTCTTGGGCAGTGCAAGTTATAGCTGTAGGATTGATGACCATGTTCAAGTCTGTGGTTTTCCTGCCTTCGCTTGGCAGCTGAGTACTGAATGCTTGATCCATCCAGGGGGTATGGGGAGAAGGCAGGAACGGGGTACTGATTGAGAATGATCAGCCATGATCACATTGAATGGTGGTGCTGGCTCGAAGGGCCGAATGGCCTACTCCTGCACCTATTGTTTATTGATCTATCTTTCCTGCTCAACCCCATTCTCCTGCCTTCTCCCCGCAACCTTCGACACCTGTACTAATCAAGAACTAACCTGCAACTGGAGTTCAGGCTAAAAAGCAGTAGAACAGGGGGTATGGGGAGAAGGCAGGAACGGGGTACTGATTGAGAATGATCAGCCATGATCACATTGAATGGTGGTGCTGGCTCGAAGGGCCGAATGGCCTCCTCCTGCACCTATTGTCTATCAGTGGGAAACTGAGCTTCAAAATTTGCAATGAGAAGCAAATGAGCAGTGGCCTGTCAGAAGTTGTGGTCAAACTATTTGTAGGAAACTGGAGTAGATGAGGGAAACATGCCTGACATGAAGAGGAAAAGCTCAGAGGGATATGGGCCACATGTGGGACTAGTGCAGATGGGGCATCTTGGTTGGCATGGACGAGTTGTGCCGAAGGGCCTGTTTCCCTGCTGTATGACTATGCCCCTCCCAAACCACCAGCTAGCATAGTTTGTGTGTAAGTATGCTTCCTTCCCTGGGGCTTGTACAATGTATTACTGTTGAACAGCAATAAACCAACATTGACCATTCAGAAATCCAGATAGTTGGCCGTTTGGTTCGTTTGGTTCAAGGGAGGTTTCGTGTGTTTACTTTTGACTCCTGGGGCCTTGCTCTTTAACTGGTTCACTGGCAAATGCATTAGAATAACGTGTAACATCTTCAAATGATTTAATGGTGAGGCATTAAAAGAAATGGCATCCAGTAATATGGTAAAACCTGCCATCTGGTGAAAGTTCCACGTATTCTAGATCATCAGTTTTACTCTAGACATGAGAAGCTGCAGATGCTGGGATCCTGGGAAAACACTGATCGGATGGGGGGGGGGGAGGGGGGGGGGATGGGGATGGGGGGGGGGAGAGGGGGAAAGCTGGAATAGTGGCAAAGTGAGGCAAAGCCTGACAAGTGATAGGTGGATAGAGATGAGGAGGGGGAAGAGGGTGATGGGCAGAAGGGTGGAGTAAGTGACAAAGGACGGAGGTGGAAAGGGGACAAGGTGGTGTTGGATAAGGAGAGAAGAGAAGGAGGGGCGGCGGAAAGAGGGAGGAGCAGGGCGACGAGGATGCTGGGAGAAATGTGTCTGTGTGCACTACAGAGGGTAAGGAATGGGGGGGGGGGGGGAGGGAGGATTACTGTACCCTGCTATTAATGTGCATGGCCAGGCCTTGCTGAGAGGAATGGGATGTGACCCGTTTAATTTCCTGTTTTGCTTTTGTTTCTTGCAGGATTTTTGGTATTGTTCTTATAATTGTTGATGTTGTTCTTGTAATTGTGGATTTATCGACTGCAAATAAAAGTAAGCCCTTCAGGCATGGGATTGTAGGTGTGTCACTGGCTATATCATTCTTCTTCGTTATTGATGTTCTCCTTCGAATCTTTGTGGAAGGGTGAGCACTCTAAATATGTTACATTTTAATTAAGTACTTTAAGAATCATTATTTTTAAATTATATTAATTATATTAAAATTAAATTTAAAACTAAATTGCAAACATGTTATTGAAAAATATTGAAGTTAATGTTTAACATTTGCGTCATCATGGAAATAATGTTCAACAGATTAGACCAAACCAATTTGGAAAAATGTTCCAACATAATTTTGGCGGCACAGCAGTAGGGTTGCTGTCTTCTAGGTCCCTAGACCCAGGTTCGATCCTGACCTCGGGTACTGTCTGTACGGAGTTTGTACGTTCTCCATGTGGGCTTCCTCCCACATCCCAAGGTTTGTAGGTTAACTGGCCTGTAACTTGCCCACAGTATATCCTTAAATGAAAGGTGCAGTGAAGAGCTTTGTTTTGATTTAGATTTTTAGATTTAGAGATACAGCGCAGAAACAGGCCCTTCGGCCCACCTGGTCCGTGCCGCCCAGCGATCCCCGCACACTGACACTATCCTACACCCACTAGGGACAATTTTTACATTTGCCCAGCCAATGAACCTACATACCTGCACGTCTTTGGAGTGTGGGAGGAAACCGAAGATCTTGGAGAAAACCCACGCAGGTCACAGGGAGAACGTACAAACTCCATACAGACGGCGCCCGTAGTCAGGATCGAACCGGAGTCTCCGGCGCTGCATTCGCTGTAAGGCAGCAACTCTACCGCTGCGCCACCGTGCCGCTATTCAAACGGATCAGATAATACTATACATGAATACAATCAAGACAAACTCGAGTACAGTAGGTTGAGCAAAGGGGCAAATATAGAGTGCAGAATATCTGCACTTGAAGGAGGAAAAGGGATATAAAATTGAAGAGCAATTTGTATCAGACGATGGTAAATCTTCCTCTGGGAAGAGCATGCATAGTGGCTGCGTTCTGGTGCAATCTTGCATCTCTGAGAAGGGTCTCGGCCTTCGTTGTCACCTTCCCCTCAGCTAACAATGAACCATTCTACATTTTCATTGATCAATCATCCCCTTTGATCTGTGTTTCCACGTATTGCCCATCCACATCCCTAGTCTCCCTCTCCCCTGACTCTCAGTCTAAAGAAGGGTCTCGACCTGAAAACGTCACCCATTCATTCTCCAGAGATGCTGCCTGTCCCGCTAAGTTACTCCCACATTTGGTGTCTGTCTTGCATCTTTGAAGGCTGTTTCTGGAAGTTGAGTGGCCAGGAGTCGTCGTGGACCATTCATGACAAATGAAGACTGATGTGGCAATATTTAACTTCGACTGTTCAAGCAAGTCCAAAGCTTTGGGGTTTGAGGTTTGGAATTATCTGCACCACATTACCTTGACTAGATTGTGTACGTTTGTATTGAATGAAGGCCTGAACATCATCTCTTCCCTTGGGTGGATGAATTAAACATGTGCTGCATAGTCATAATCCAGATTTCGGAAGTCCATAAGTCATATGAGCAGAATTGGGCCATTCGGCCCATCGCATCTACTCTGACATTCAATCATGGCTGATCTATCTTTCCCGCTCAACCCCATTCTCCTGCCATCTCCCCATTACCCTTGACACCCTTACTAACAAAGTATCTGTCAATCTCCACTTAAAAAAAAATATCCAATGACTTTGCCTCCCCAGCCATCTGTGGCAGAGAACTCCACAGATTCACCACCCTCTGGCTAATGTCCTTGTCGTTGATCAAGTCCAAATTAGTATTCCAAACTCTGGCATGATTTGTTTGGAAACATAAAATAATGATATAAATAGATCCAACATAGTTCAGGCAGGTTTGGGAGAGGATATGAATGTTTAATTGTCACAAGTACCGCCAATGGAACAATGAAATACCTACTTGCTGCAGTTTAACAGGTCTGTAAACATGGTACACACAGCTAACAGCAGTCAATGAAGTTCTAGATGATGCTATCGGGATAATGACCCGAGTTGGATTAACAAGGAACTGCAGAAGCTGGAATCTTGAGTAAAATGCAAAGTGCTGGAGGAACTCGGTGGGTCAGGCATATAACAAAAAATTCAATAAATTGATTACCACAATACTAGTGTAAAAAATCCCACCACAATCCTTGGTGCAACTAAAGACGATCCATAGAATATAAAGTTTGATGTTTTATAGATGCCCTCCCCCTTCCCAGTTCTCCAACCAGTCTTCCTGGCTCCTGCTACATCCTATCTTTGTCCCGCCCCATCCCCTGACTTCAGTCTGAAGAAGGGTCTCGATCCGAAATGTCACTCATTCCTTCTCTCCAGAGATGCTGCCTGACCCGCTGAGTTACTCCAGCATTTTGTGTCTGCCTTCGATGTTTTATAGAGATCACATTAGGCTTCACAAAGTGTAATGAGAACTGAGTGTACTAATACGCAGCCTCCAGTACAATTTGCATTGTCCATGTTTATGTTGCAGGTTCCGTGTGTACTTCCATTCCAAACTCAACATTTTGGACGCTGTGATTGTAGTGGTGACCCAGGTGATCACAATGGTCTACGCCTTCTCTGATCTGAGTGGTGCAACGCTCATTCCCAGGTACACTGATGTCGATTAAAGACAAGTTTACCTCAGCTTGGGTAGATACAGGCATGCTAATAATTTGATAACTTAAACTTAAAATGTATCGAGCGGGTTTTCTTTAGGGACTGCTATTGATGTTACTCTTTCTATCCCGAGTCTGGGCTGTAAGTGTTGATCTAAATAAGATCTGGAACAAAACTAATTTCCTTAAAATCTAAAAGTTCTTGAGAGCCTGTGAGTTCACAGGTTATAGGGGTATAATTAGGCCATTCGGCTCATCGAGTCTACTCTGCCATTCAATCATGGCTGATTTCTGCCTCCTAATCCCATTTTCCTGCCCTCTCCCCATTAACATGAAGACAGTTGTGAAGTGGGAATGCTCAGCTAACAGCAGCCAATGAAGTTCAAAATGAAGCTATTGGGATAATGAGCAGTGTTGGATTCACAAGGAACTGCAGACGCTGGAATCTTGAGTGAAATGCCAAGTGCTGGAGGAACTGGGTCAGGCAGGTGCTGGGTCAGGCAGCATGGACAGACGCTGTTACGGGCTGGACAGTCTTCAGACTTGTGGAGTAGTTTTGTGTTTGGGGGTGAGAGGGGAGAGGTGGGGTCAGACAAAGCCTGGTGAGTGATGGGTGGATACGGACGAGAGGGTGATTGGCAGATGGGTGGAGTAAGTGACAAAGGCTGGAGTTGAAAAGGTGCCATAAGGGGGTCAGATAAGGAGAGAAGAGGAGGAGTGAAATGTAAAGCTGGAGGGAGGGAGGGATGTGGGTGTGAGGGGACTGGGAAGGGAACAGTGTATTTGTAATGATGTTAATGTGGGGGGTGATGCTGTGGCACTCCAGAATGAGTGCCTGAAGCTCCATGTTAAACTGAGGAACACCTCTACTTTCAGGATGTAATTGGTCAGTCTGCATCTTCCTGTGGTACAGCTCCTGCCTCGGTCAGGCACTGGATACTCAGTCTTGGTTTAGCTGTGCTTCGGGTTCTGCAGCAGAACCTTCAACTCCCAGCCTCCTGATATTGAAGCAATTGTGCTAGCATCTACAACTGGTCATGCAGTTGGAGCAGACTCTCAGAGATGTACAGCACGGAAACAGGCCCTTCGGCCCTCCTTATCCATGCTGACCAAGTTGGCATACTGGGCTAGTCCCATTTGCTTGCATATAGCCCTCTCCACAGTTCCTATCTGTATCTGTTCCAATGTCTTGGAAGCAGGTATAAATAGGACTTCTATTGCTTAATCTGGCAACTTGTTCCCGATATGAATTGCTTTCATTAATGTGTGCAGGAAGGTGTGCAGGTTTACACCGAAGAGAGGCACAATGCTGGAGTAACTCAGCGGGCCAGGCAGCATCTCTGGAGAGAAGGAGTGGGTGATGCTTTGTGTTGAGACTCTTCTTCAGTCTGAAGAAGGGTCTCGACCCGAAACGTCACCCATTCCTTCTCTCCCGAGATGCTGCCTGACCTGCTGAGTTACTCCAGCATTTTGTGAATAAATCGATTTGTACCAGCATCTGCAGTTATTTTCTTATTCCACAGATTCACAACTCTCTGACTGAAAAAGGTTTTCCTCATCTCTGTTCTAAATGGCCTACCCCTTATTCTTAAACTGTGGCCCCTTGTTCTGGACTCCCCCAACATTGGGAACATGTTTCCTGCCTCTAACTTGTCCAACCCCTTAATAATCTTATATGTTTTGATAAGATCCCCTCTCATCCTTCTAAATTCCAGTGTATACAAGCCTAGTCGCTCCAGTCTTTCAACATATGACAGTCCCGCCATTCCGGGAATTAACCTAGTAAACCTATGCTGCACGCCCTCAATAGCAAGAATATCCTTCCTCAAATTTGGAGACCAAAACTGCACACAGTACTCCAGGTGCGGTCTCACTAGGGCCCTGTACAACTGCAGAAGGACCTCTTTGCTCCTATACTCAACTCCTCTTGTTATGAAGGCCAACATTCCATTGGCTTTCTTCACTGCCTGCTGTACCTGCATGCTTTCTTTCAGTGACTGATGCACTAGGACACCCAGATCTCATTGTACGTCCCCTTTTCCTTTCTTGACACCATTCAGATAATAATCTGCCTTCCTATTCTTACCACCAAAGTGGCTAACCTCACACTTATCCACATTAAACTGCATCTGCCATGCATCTGCCCACTCACACAACCTGTCCAAGTCACCCTGCAACCTCATAGCATCTTCACACTGCCAGCCAGCTTTGTATCATCTGCCAATTTGTTAATGGTACTTTTAATCCCTTCATCCAAGTCATTAATGTATATTGTAAATAGCTGCGGTCCCAGCACCGAGCCTTGCGGCACCCCACTGGTCACTGCCTGCCATTCTGAAAGGAACCCATTTATCCCCACTCTTTGCTTTCTGTCTGCCAACCACTTTTCTATCCATGTCGGTACCTTACCTCCAATACCATGTGCTCTAATTTTGCCCACTAATCTCCTATGTGGGACCTTGTCGAAGGCTTTCTGAAAGTCAAGGTACACCACATCCACCAGCTCCCCCCTGTCAATTTTCCTAGTTACATCCTCAAAAAAATTCCAGAAGATTAGTCAAGCATGATTTTCCCTTCGTAAATCCATGCTGACTCGGAACGATCCTGTTACTGCTATCCAAATGCTCCGCAATTTCGTCTTTTATAATTGACTCCAGCATCTTCCCCACCACTGATGTCAGACTAACTGGTCTATAATTTCCCGTTGTCTCTCTCCCTCCTTTCTTAAAATGTGGGATAACATTAGCTACCCTCCAATCCTCAGGAACTGATCCTGAATCTATAGAACATTGGAAAATGATCACCAATGCCTCCACAATTTCTAGATTTCCAGATCAGCCATGATTGAATGGCAGAGTAGACTCAGTGGGCCGAATAGCCTAATTCTGCTCCTTTGACATGAGCTTGCAGGCTGATGCCTCTTCCTATGGATAGCCGTATGCAACTGGAACTGGAACTCTACAACTGGAATATTTGTAGAGCCTCTACAACTGGAATATTTTTGAGATGGAGTGAGGAGTGGGGAAAGAAAGCCAAAGCTTTAATGTAACATATTTTCCTCTTGCATCTTAATTCCTGATAGCTAATGGAATTGTTCGTGTTTTAACATTTGAGGGTTCTTCAGCACAGATTGGGGCATTTCACCAAATATGCTCTGACCTTGCCTCTAATGAGCCTCTTGTTCTTGTATCCTCTTGCAAGGAATGGGGCATTGAGCTTAAGCCAAGCACTGCATCAATCGTGCCATGAGAGTGCTACACCTCTGTGCCACTAAAACACATGATACTTCCTCTTGCTATGTTTATCCCACCCAATATATGACCCTCATTCTCCTTGTCAGTGCTAGAGGGTCAGAGCTGAACCCAAATCACGGCCTGAAGTGTCCCCATCTCCTCCAGTGCAGCTGTGCTCACCCCTAGCTAATTGGTATAAAGTCATGAAGGGGAATAGATTAGGTGAATTTATTTGATTACGTTTTTGAAGTAAATGCAAAGATTCCCCCAGAGTAGGGGAATTGAGGACCTGGGTTCAAGGTGAAGGGGAAAAGATTTAATAGGAGTCCGAGGGGTAACTTTTTCACACAAAGGGTGGTGGGTGTATGGAACAAGCTGCCAGAGGAGTTAGTTGAGGCTGGGACTATCCCACCATTTAAGAAACAGTTGGACAGGCACATGGATAGGACAGGTTTGGAGGGATGAGGACCAAGTGCAGGCAAGTGGGACATCATTGGCCGGTGTGGGTGAGTTGGGCCGAAGGGGCTGTTTCCACACTGTATCACTCTATGACTCTATGACAAGGGCAAAGCTGTAGATGTTGTCTAATGGACCAGTTAAGCCTTTAAGGTTCCATGTGGCAGGCTGCTCTGAAAGCTTGGATTGCATAGGATCCAAGGAGCGCTAGCTGACTGGTTAGAGAGTTGGCTTCGTGCAAGGCAGGTACGGTGGTGCAGCGGTAGAGTTGCTGCCTTACAGTGAATACAGCGCCGGAGACCCGGGTTCGATCCTGACTACGGGCGCCGTCTGTACGGAGTTTGTACGTTCTCCCCGTGACCTGCGTGGGTTTTCTCCGAGATCTTCGGTTTCCTCCCACACTCCAAAGACGTACAGGTTTGTAGGTTAATTGGCTTGGCAAATGTAAAAAATGTCCCTAGTGGGTGTAGGATAGTGTTAATGTGCGGGGATCGCTGGGCGGTGCGGACTCGGTGGGCCGAAGGGTCTGTTTCTGCGCTGTATCTCTAAATCTAAATCTAAGGCAGCAGAGGGTGATGGTAGAAGGTTGTTTTTTCGGACTGGGGACTTGTGATGTGCCTCTGGGATCAGTGCTGGCCCCACTGCTGTTTGTGATTTATATCAATGACGTGGATGAGAACGTACAAGGCGTGATTGGAAACTTTGCAGATGACACTAAAGTGGGTGGTATTGAGAACAATGACGAGGGTTATCAAACATCTACAGCAGGATCTTGATCAGCTGGGCAAGTGGGCTGAGGAATAGTTAATGGAGTTTAGTACAGATAAGTGAGAGGTATTGTGTTGTGGGAAGTCGAACCAGGGCAGGACCTTCACAGTGAATGGTGGGGCTCTGAGATGTGTTGTAGAACATTGGGATCTAGGATGGCATCTGTCCACTTTGCTGAAAGTGCTGTCACAGGTACGTAGGGTGGTAAAGAATGCTTTTGATACATTGGCTTTCAGTCAGGATATTGGTATAAAGGTGGGGAATTAATAGAGTGAATGCCCAGTCTTTTACCCAGAGTAGGGGAATCAAGAACCAGAGGACAAGGGTTCAAAATGAGAGGGGAAGGCACCTTTTTGACACGGAGGGTGGTGGGCGTATGGAACAAGCTGCCAAAGGAGATAGTTGAGGCAGGCACTATAGCAGTCTTTAAATAACTCTTGGACAGGTACCTGGATAGGAAATGATATGGGAGTGGCTTAGATGGGGCATCTTGGTCGTCATGGATGAGTTGAGCTTAAGGACCTGTTTCTGCTCTGTGTGACTCTCTGACTCTATAATCAGGTTGCACTGAGTTCCTACCTGTTTAGAAGTTTCCTATTTCCTTGTTACATTTCCTCACCATTTAACATCTATAGCCCATCGTTCTAGATGTACCTATAATCGGTAACACTCCTCACATCTTGCCTGTGCAATTCACGCCCTTTATCAGGCTAAATCAGTGTAACCCTTGAAGCAAAACCCCAAATCTATTAATTTGTTCCTGATGAGTAACCCCTTTGTAATTCTGTGATCACCCTTTCTGACTGGTACACTCAGGATCGCTGGTATGTTTTGGTACCCTTTGTGTCGATACTGCAAATGTTGTCCATCCTTCATCATTTCAAGTTAACCATCTTCCCTGTCCACAATTTTCTTTCAGGAATTATAAACTTCGACGCTGTTCTGTTTTGTCTGTTTCCCTGGACCTGAGTCACTTGAGTTCGGGTGTAATTTGTTCCTCCAACTCCATTTTAAATCATTTCTTTCCCCCCAAGAGTTCATTAATGTTCAGTGAGGGCTGAGAATATGGGTGTAACAATTTGACCATCTGTATCGAGTTGCAGTGTGTCGTGGTACACCAGTCATTGAAAGTAGGCATGCAGGTGCAGCAGGCAGTGAAGAAAGCGAATGGTATGTTGGCAATCATAACGAGGAGATTTGAGTATAGGAGCAGGGAGGTTCTGCTGCAGTTGTACAGGGCATTGGTGAGACCATAGAGGGGAGTACCGAGAAGGTTCACCGGATTGATTCCTGGGATGGCAGGACTTTCATATGAAGAAAGACTGGATAGACTCGGCTTGTACTCGCTGGAATTTAGAAGATTGAGGGGGGATCTTATAGAAACTTACAAAATTCTTAAGGGGTTGGACAGGCTAGATGCAGGAAGATTGTTCCCGATGTTGGGGAAGTCTAGAACAAGGGGTCACAGTTTAAGGATAAGGGGGAAGTCTTTTAGGACCGAGATGAGAAAGATTTTTTTCACACAGAGTGGTGAATCTGTGGAATTCTCTGCCACAGAGGGTAGTTGAGGCCAGTTCATTGGCTATATTTAAGAGGGAGTTAGATGTGGCCCTTGTGGCTAAAGGGATCAGGGGGTATGGAGAGAAGGCAGGTACGGGATACTGAGTTGGATGATCAGCCATGATCATATTGAATTGCGGTGCAGGCTCGAAGGGCCGAATGGTCTACTCCTGCACCTATTTTCTATGTTTCTATGTTTAATCTATTTAAATATAAAGCCTGGGTAGACACAAAATGCTGGAGTAACTCAGCGGGTCAGGCAGCATCTCAGGAGAGAAGGAATGGGTGACGTTTTGGGTCGAGACCCTTCTTCAGACTGAAACGTCACCCATTCCTTCTCTCCTGAGATGCTGACTGACCCGCTGAGTTACTCCAGCATTTTGTGTCTACCTTCGATTTTAAACCAGCATCTGCAGATTTTTCCCTATAAATATAAAGTTTGGTAACTTATTTGTATAGTAAAAAATATATGAATTATGTTTGGGTAATTATTATTTGATCCTGAATTATATTTTGTACATTTAAAACACAAAGGTTGTGTTTAAAATGTGGGTGACTCCAGTTCTTTTGTTCTTCAGGGTGGTGACTGTCTTTCGTGTTCTTCGAGTTGTCATCCTGGTTAGGATTTTCCGGCTTGCTTCACAGAAGAAGCACCTTGAAAAGGCCACCCGAAGGATGGTGAGTTTTGCTACAGGTGCGATCACTCTGAGTCCAACTAAGGGAGAATCCCTTTACGGTGACAACTAATAGACAATAAGTGCAGGAGGAGGCCATTCGGCCCTTCGAGCCAGCACCGCCATTCAATGTGATCATGGCTGATCATTCTCAATCAGTACCCCGTTCCTGCCTTCTCCCCATACCCCTTGACTCCGCTATCCGTAAGAACTCTATCTAGCTCTCTCTTGAATGCATTCAGAGAATTGGCCTCCACTGCCTTCTGAGGCAGAGAATTCCACAGATTTACAAAAGGTTTTCCTCATCTCTGTTCTAAATGGCCTATCCCTTATTCTTAAACTGTGGCTCCTGGTTCTGGACTCCCCCAACATTGGGAATATGTTTCCTGCCTCTAACGTGTCCAACTCCTTAATAATCTTATATGTTTCGATAAGTTCCCCTCTCGTCCTTCTAAATTCCAGTGTATACAAGCCTAGTCGCTCCAGTCTTTCGACATACGACAGCCCCGCCATTCCGGGAATTAACCTAGATGCACCCATAGAAACCAGGAACTGCAGATGCTGATAGACACAAAATGCCGGAGTAACTCAGCGGGTCAGGCAGCATCTCTGGAGAAAAGGAATGGGTGCTGTTTTGGGCAGAGACCCTTCTTCAGACTTCTCCTTTCGAACTGCAGATGCTGGTTTACAAAAGAAGGCAGGGTGCTGGAGGAGCTCAGCAAGCCAGGCAGCATCTCGGGAGAACAAGTCTGAAGAAGGATCATTAGCCTCTCCATCTTCTCCAGAGATGATGCCTGACCCACCGAGTTAATGGTTCTGTGGTGCTTTTTTCCATACATGTTCGAACTGCAAACACGCAGTGAAATTATTTTCTTGCATCCCAGGCCAGTAAAGTATTACCATAGCCAAGCGCTTCCCCGATTAGCAAACTGTGCAGATATAGTCTACTGAGCCTATGTGCAAGAGGCGCCATGTTTTTCTGCCATTTTCCAAGTCCAGTTCAAGTTCTAGTTCTCAGCGGTGCAGTTCCAGGCCATGAACTTCCTTGGACGTGCAGGTTGACCAGTGAACCGATGTCCCTCTCCTCTCCCCTCCACTCCACCTTTGTTCCACGGGGGCACCTCCTGCAGCCAAACCGGAGTGCGTGGTAGGCCAGACCCTGGTTTCCCCCTCTCCTTCTGGCTTCTCCTCTCGCCCGTCATGTCCATCCTCGTCGCTGGCTCCATCCTCCCGGTCTCTGGTCTTCGGGGGACGAGCGCGGCTCGGCTCGGCTCGGCAGCCTCTCCCGTCCAGGCTGCGGTCCTCCGCGTTCTCTGAGCAGAGGGCCGGCTTGCCCACCACCCTCAGCGCTCTGTGTCTTTTCCGGTTCGAAAACTCGCATTTTGTTTAGTTTAATTGTTCATTAGCCAGCCTTTGGCTCGCCGTTCGGTAAAACAAGCACGCCATTTGTAAATGATACTCTGAGGTAATCTGTCTGGGTTGACCTCCGATTGGGGTGGCACAGTGGGTGCAGCTGGTAGAGTTGCAGTCCCACAGCGCCAGAGACCCAGGTATCCCATTCCCTACAGATCCAATATCAATAGTCAATTTATTTGTCACATACACATAAATGTGCAGTGAAATGAAAAATTACCCGCAGTTCAACAATAAGACCAATAAAAATAAGCAATAAAAATATGCAATAACACATACAATCATAAACCAACACCAAACAAAAGAAACATCCATCACAGTGAGTGACCATCCAGTCACCTCCTCACTGTGCCAGACAAAGGCTTACTCCATGTCCTCTGGATTCCTCTTGCATCCCAAAGTCGTGCGGGTTTGTAGGTTAATTGGCCCTCTGTAAATTGCTCCCTAGTGTGCAGGGAGTGGATGAGAAAGTGGGATAACAGAGGACTAGAGTGAACAGGTGATCGATGGTCAGTGTGGGTTGAGGGGCTTGTTTCTCTGCTGTATGTGTGAGGAAACCAGAGCACATGGAGGAAGCCTTTGCATTGGCACGTGTATATGGATCATGTTCAAGCAGATGGGTGAAGGTCTAGGCATCGTGTCCAGCACAGGTGCAGTGTTGTGGGTTGAAGGGCCCGTTCTTGTGTTGTGTCATTCAATGAATCTAAACGTATGTTAATGGCCATTAAGATGTTGCCGTTTTATGACATTGGATTGAAATGGAAGAGTAAAGGGAAATGGAAGTGGTTGTGAAGGTTATAGATCACCAATGAGAAGCATCAATCGATCAATGAGGCCAGGTAGAGCTGGCTACAGAGTTTTGAATGAACCCAAACCCACAGCAAGTGTGACTGAGGCTGCCTAGAAACAGTGATCGGTGATGTGTGAACAGACGCAGTGTGGAGTAGCTGAGCGGGCCCAGCAGCTTCTCTGGACAATATGGACAGATGACGTCTTTGGTTTGGATCCTTCAAACTGATTACGGGGAGAAGAAAGCTGGAAAGGGGGAGAGGCATGGCAGGCAATGGATCGCCAGAGATTGACGGGTAGATGGTTGGAACAGAGGACCGAGATGAGAGCAGGAGGTGATAGAACAATGCTTGGTTGTTCAGTTTGGGCAGAGGTGTCGGGTGTCACTGCTCCGTGCTGTTGGAGCTAAGCATAGGGTGAATTTGTGTAACCTGCCCTTTCTACCCGGGCTTCCTTGATCTGGACAACTGAACGTGTTTGATTTCTTCCACAGACTGGTTTGAGTGGTAAGAGTCCTTTAACTGGCCAAGGTGCTGCAACATTTCAATCCTTTCAATCTCAAGTGATGCCACTCGTTCAACCAACCACACGCTGTATAATGTAATTGTTGTTTGGAGTTTATATTTTATTTATGACGCTTTAAGTTGTTCAGAGGCCATTCGGCCCATTGAGTCAATGCAAACTCGTGAGGCGATGCCATTAATGCCACCTCCACATTTTAATTGCAGTAAGTGACCCTCACGTCCATCAACTCTCTGATTGTGGTGTTATGAACCGTCCAACTGCTCTGGGGTGGTTTGCTCTGGTCTAGTCACTTGCCAACCTGCCTATCTTGGGAAGCAGGGAGAAACAGATCCCAAGAGCTTCTCCTGGCTGCTTCCGAGTCATAGTCATGGAGTCATAGTGATACAGTGTGGAAACAGGCCCCTTGTCCCAACTTGCCTACACCGGCCAACATATCCCAGCTCCACTAGTCCCACCTGCCAGCATTTGGGCCATATCCCTCCAAACCCGTCCTATCCATGTACCTTTCTAACCGCTTCTTGAATGTTTGGATAGTCCCTGCCTTAACTGCCTCCTCTGGCAGCTTGTTCCATACATCCACCACGCTTTGTGTGGAAAAGGTTACCCCTCGGATACCTATTCAGTCTTTACCTCTTCACCTTGAAGCTGTGTCCTCTAGTCCTCTATTCACCTACTCTGGGTAGATACACAGTCTCTTGCTCAATCTATTCCTCTCATGATCTTATACACTTCTATAAGTTCATCCTTCATCCTCCTGTGCTCCAAGGAATAGAGTCCCAGCCTGCTCACCTCTCCCTATAGCCCACACCCTCTAGTCCTGGCAACATCCTCGTCTGCTCCATCAGTGTCCCGGGTGTTACCATAGACCAGAGTCTGATCCGCAATGTCTGCGGAAATGCTGAGGCTACAAAAGTGGGTTGGAGACTGGGATTCCTGGGTGAGCAATCACCTCCTGACACAAGGCATGCCAGACACCAACCAAGTGTTCCTGAAACCATGTGTACTTGCAAACATATGACAGGCTAGATGCAGGAAAAATGTTCCCGATGTTGGGCGAGTCCAGAACCAGGGATCACAGTTTAAGAATAAGGGGTGGGCCATTTAGGACTGAGATGAGGGAAAAACTTTTTCCACCCAGAGAGTTGTGAATCTGTGGAATTCTCTGCCACAGAAGGCAGTGGAGGCCAATTTACTGGATGGTTTCAAGAGGGATTAAGATCTAGCTCTTGGGGCTAAAGGAATCAAGGAACATGGGGAAAAAGCAGGAACGGAGTACTGATTTTAGATGATCAGCCATGATCATGGGGCTGCTGGCTCGAAGGGCCGAATGGTCTGCTCCTCCACCCATTTTTCTATGTTTCTAAAAGTCAATAGATTGAGCAAGAAACTGTGTATCTACCCAGGGTAAGTGAATAGAGGACTAGAGGACATAACATTCTTACTAAATGTTTAGAAGTAGTCAGATGCCAATTATCCTCTATCTGTACACTGTGGACAGCTTGATTGTAATCATGTACAGTCAGATGACGTAGTAAGCTACAGAGAGGTAGAGCTGGTCAGGACTCTATTCCTAAGAGCGCAGGAGGATGAAGGGATGATCTTATAGAGGTGTGCAAAATCATGAGAGGAATTGGAGTAAAGAGGTCCTTCTGCAGTTGTATAGAGCCCTGGTGAGACCACATCTTGAGTATTGTGTGCAGTTTTGGTCTCCTAATTTGAGGAGGAACATCCTTGCTATTGGGGCAATGCAGCTTAGGTTCATGAGGTTAATCCCCGGGATGGCAGGACTGTCATATGAGGAAAGATTGGAAAGACTGGGCTTGTATTCACTGGAGTTTAGAAGGATGAGAGGGGATCTTATAGAGACGTATAAAATTATAAAAGGACTGGACAAGCTAGATGCAGGAAAAATGTTCCCAATGTTGGGGAGTCCAGAACCAGGGGCCACATTCTAAGAATACAGGGGAGGCCATTTAAAACTGAGGTGAGAAGAAACTTTTTCACCCAGAGAGTTGTGAATTTGTGGAATTCTCTGCCACAGAGGGCAGTGGAGGTTAATTCACTGGATGGATTTAAAAGAGAGTTAGATAGAGCTCTAGGGGTTAGTGGAATCAAGGGATATGGGGAGAAGGCAGGCACAGGTTACTGATTATAGATGATCAGCCATGATCACAATGAATGGCGGTGCTGGCTCGAAGGGCTAAATGGTCTCCTTCTGCACCTATTTTCTATGTTTCTGTGAATAGATTGGGTAGACACAGTCTCTTACCCTGTGTAGGAATTGAGAACCAGAGGACATAGGTTTAAGGTGAAGGGGGAAAGATTTAATAGGAACCTGAGGGGTAACTTTTTCACGAAAAAGGTGGTAGGTGTATGGAATAATCTGCCAGAGGAGATAGTTGAGGCAGGTACTATTGCAACATTTAGACGGGCACATGGATAGGACAGGTTTAGAGGGATATTGGCTAAATGCAGGCAGGTGAGGTTAGTGTAGATGGGACATGTTGGACAGTGTGGGCAAGTTGGGCCGAAGGTCCTGTTTCCAGGCTGTATGACTCGACAATCTGCTGACTGATCATTTTTAGTTTATTGTCACATGTACTAAATCTGAAAAGCTAATTATTCTTGGACAGTGTTGAATTTCCTCTTGGTGGCATAATACCCATCCAGGCAAGTATTGTGTTTTTTATAATACTAAATAGCTGCAGCGTTTTTAGATTTTTTAGATTTAGAGATACTGTCATATGAGGAAAGATTGGAAAGACTGGCCTTGTATTGACTGAAGTTTAGAAGGATGAGAGGGGATCTTGTAGAGATGTATAAAATTATAAAAGGACTGGACAAGCTAGATGCAGGAAAAATGTTCCCAATGTTGGGGAAGTCCAGAACCAGGGGTCACAGTCTAAGAATACAGGGGAGGCCATTTAAAACTGAGGTGAGAAGAAACTTTTTTACCCAGATGGGTAAAAGATGGGTTTTAGACCCATTAATGCAATAATACAAGCTAAATGTCTATTAATCAAAAACACAATACTTGCCCGGATATTTTTGAAGCCATTAACACAAAGTTCAATGCTGTCCTGGGGAAAAAGCAGCTGCCTTAATTGACGTCTGACGTCCTCTTCTAAGCATTCATTGCCTGCAGTGTGATCCATCTACAAAACACTGACGTTTCACAGCCATGTCCATCCCTGCTGTTGCCGCCAAAGACGAGGCCAGCAGGCACTTGGGAGCTTCATCTCCAACTAGCACTCAGCCCTGACTTGTTTGGCCTCAATCTTGGAGTGCTCTCCCCAACAATGGGCACTCCTACATGTAAAGGTAGCTCGCTGCCACTGACCCAGGGCAACAGTTTAAGAATAAGAATAAGGGGTAGGCCATTTAGAAATGAGATGAGGAAAAACCTTTTCAGTCAGAGAGTTGTGAATCTGTGGAATTCTCTGCCTCAGAAGGCAGTGGAGGCCAATTCTCTGAATGCATTCAAGAGAGAGCTAGATAGAGCTCTTAAGGATAGCGGGGTCAGGGGGTATGGGGAGAAGGCAGGGGAAGAGATGGAGGGAGAGTGAACTATCAAAGGGAGAGTGGGAAGATGAAGAGAGAGGGGAGTTCAGAGCGAGTGGGTTGGCAAAAGGGAGAGAGGGAAGATGAAGAGAGAGGGGAGTTCAGAGCGAGTGGGTTGGCAAAAGGGAGAGAGGGAAGATGAAGAGAGAGGGGAGTTCAGAGCGAGTGGGTTGGCAAAAGGGAGAGAGGGAAGGGTCAGATACATAGAGAGAAACTGAGGGTAAGATGCAGTGAGAGTGAGAGAGGAATGGGGTACTGATTGAGAATGATCAGCCATGATCACATTGAATGGCGGTGCTGGCTCGAAGGGCCGAATGGCCTCCTTCTGCACCTATTGTCTATTGTCTATTGACCCAGGGCAATAGTAAAGCATGGGTTTATTACTGTCACGTGCTGAGAAAAGCTTTGTTTTGCCTGATGGACAAAAAGATCAGATACACTTGGCACAGCAGTAGAGCTGCTGCCTCGTGCACCTGAGACCCTGGGTCGATCCTGACCTCAACTGACACCTGTCAGTTCTCCCTGTCACCTCGTGGGTTTCCTCTGCGTGCTCTGGTTTCCTCTCGCATCCCAAAGGCATGTGGGTTTGTAGATTAATCGACCCGCTGTAAATGGCCCCTGAGTGTGTCAGGAGTGGATGAGAAAGTGTAATAACATAGAGCTAGTGTGAACGTGTGATTGATCGTCGATGTGGGCTCGGTGGGCCGGAGAGCTTATTTCTATGCTGTGTCTCCTAAAAAAAAAAATACTATAAATGATCAAACTTGAGTACAATAGATAGAGCAAAGAGGATGCTGCAGAGTGGGCAGTTAGTATTGTTGGCAAATCCTTAAGTTAAAACTTTAATGAAGATTTAATTGTGGCAAATCAAATTCAATTATTCCAATTGCTTCACTAAGAGATTATTAGCTTGAAGTCCGTAGTGCAACCAAAGACACAGTCCACAGAAGATCATAGTTGCTGAGGTTAGTGTTGTGCAGTGGTCAAGAGCCTGATGGTTGCTGGGAAGAAGCTGTTCTTGAACCTGGAGGTCACGGTTTTCAGGCTCCTGTACCTTCTTCCCGATGGTAGCAGCGAGATGAGAGCGTGGCCAGGGTGGTGTGGGTCTCTGATGATGCTGGCTGCCTTTTTGAGGCAGCGCTTCCTGTAGATCCCTTCGATGGTGGGGAGGTCAGTACCTGTGATGGGCCTTCGATGGTGGGGAGGTCAGTACCTGTGATGGACCGGGCAGTGTCCACCACTCTCTTCACTTGGTGTTATATACCTTCCATATATACTACTCTTTATCAGCTGCCTTTTTCTCAGTAGTTTTTGCATTCCTCCCAGTAATGAACTTGACTTAAATCAGAGGTACAGACTCCTTTCACCATCACTGTGTTGTCTTGTGGATTCACGACTACAGAACTCTCCTAAATAAAGTTATTTTCTCTGTTAAGTAGCAAATACCCTTCTTTCTTCCTCCAAACTCCCTCCTCCCCCTCCCAAATCCTTACCACCGTCCCAGAGCATTGTATAAACACAACAGGGGCAGTTAGAGTGTGTGAACTGGTAGAGTTAACAATGAAATGAAAACTTTATATTGTCATATGTTAGAAACTAATGTAATTTAAGTAGATTGATGAAGCCTCATTATTTACAGGTGTCTGAGAACAAGAGGCGCTACCAAAAGGATGGGTTTGACTTGGACCTTACTTACATTACTGGTGAGTGGAATGTGCGACATTCTACCTGGTAGCTACAGTGGGTGGAAGAGGGGCAGGCTGCCTTTTATCTTGCCTAAGCACGGTGCTGGATGAACTCGGCAGGTCCGGCTGCATCTGCGGAGGGAATGGACAGGTGACGTTTCGGGTCAGGGCCCTTCTTCAGACTGTTGGAGTAGGGGTGGGCGGGGGGAGGGAAAGTTGGAAAAGAGAGGTGGGGACGGAATAAAGCTTGGCAAGTGGGTGTATCCAGGTTCGAGTGGGAGGGAGGGGGGAGATTATCAGATGGGTGGAATAAGTGAGAAAGACTGGAGGTGACAAGAAGACAAGGGTGTCGGAGGAGAAGTGAAATGTGAAGCTGGAGGGAGTAGAGTCGGTGGAAGGGGACAGGGAGTAACCATAACTGTTGTTTCAGGATTCAGGATATCTTTATTTGTCATCCAAAAAACAAGTCTTTTGGACGAGATTTCGTCACCCACAGTCCAACAATAAGAGCAATAAAATAAGCAAATTACACAACCCCGACCAACACAAAACACAAAGGCCAGGCGTGTTGTTTAAGTGGCCCAGGAGTGAATCTGCCTTCTATGTAGGGGGAGAGGCACAAAGTTGAATGTGTGTGATCTGCCGCTCGGTTCTCTGCATTGCGACCGTGGTGTTGTGCGCTGTACCGTGGTGTTGTGCGCTGTACCGTGGCGTTAACTTGAGCGTTACTGCATTTATTTAAGTTCTAAATTTCTGCTTGTGTGCTGTTTGTAGATCGTGTTATCGCCATGTCCTTTCCCTCCTCGGGAAAGCAGTCCCTGTACAGAAACCCAATTGAGGTAAAGTAACTGTTTCTCAATGAAACCTTTAATGCTGCTAACGTTTGCCAAAGCTCCCATCCTGTCTGCTGTGTTACCGAGCTGTCATCACCCGCTGTGGGCTGACCACTGACTGAATTTGCTGGTGTTGTATGCGTTCAATGGTTTCTTTATGACGTGTATCAAGGAACAGTGAGATTCTTTTTTTGCACACGGATCAGTAAGATTATCGCCATATACAAGTCCAACCCCCTGGTTAAGTACAGAATGCACAGAAACAGCCCACTGAGTCCGTGTGTAAGAGTCACCAAGGGTTTAGCACCATTCCACAGAGCCAGCTGTAAGTTGGCCAAAAAGGCATGTTGCATCTGTCACCTCCTCCCAGAGTCGTCCCGCAAACCGTGTTCTCTCTCCTCGCCCAGCCCTCCTGCAGCCCACTTTGAGTGCGTGCAAGTTACGACCCCCTAGGTCTTTTAACCACCCTTTGTCCAGTAAATTGTTCACTCTTGTCCGATTTAAAGTCGTACCAGACCAGCAATGTTGAACAAACATTTAAAAGCCGAAGCAAGGAGTAACTGGCTCCATTTCTGTTGGCCTTTGGTTAAAAATATGTGCACTGATTTGCAACCTGATCGTGGTGAAAGAAAATGCTTTATTGGCAAATAATGTTCGAAAGCCTGTTACCCCATCTCTATTTGAGTTCTCCAGTTGTATTAAAGTGCTTCCTGTGCCATGAAGTACTTTCTGCAGTGTAGACACTGTTGTATTGCACACAACAATATATACATGCCAATGTGTACACAATAAAAGGATTTCCATTAGCAAATCTGAAAATATTTGATGACCAAATAGATCCATTTAAATGGGTCGGCCTGGGCTAAGTTCAACAACTTTACCAGTTTAGGAATGAAAAAAACAAACATTACCGTTGAAAATTGTTCCGAGTTAGAGTTTGGGCATTCCAAGTTTTAAGACTGTGTTGAAAGAACTTTAAAATGGAGACGCAAAGAAAGCTGATGCTGGAAAAAGCACAAAGTGCTGGAGGAACTCTGCAGGGACTGGGCAGGTGTGTTGGATTGGGACCCTTCAGAACAATGCCTTGTTGAGGAGCGTGATGGAGATGAGGAGGAAGAGTAAATGGACATCTTGGCAAACCTTTTTCATTAATCCTCTTTATAGAGGTATGAACTCAGTTTGGCCAACACTGTCGAATATTTTGGATATATATTTTGGCAGGGTTTGTACATTTTTTCAATGTATCTAATTGGTGTTTTTATGTATTAAGAACTTTGTCGTAAAAAAAAAAAACACGCGGTGTTGCCTTGGCAATACAAAATGACCTTTCTTGTCTGATTTCATGCCTTCGTTGCTTGCCTGTGGAAGTTGTTGATCCATGTGGGCCAAGGTGGATGGGGCAATTTTTCTTGACAATTTCTAACTCTTAAAAGTAATTTAAACAGCTATGGGAAGAGTTTCCAAGGCTATGTGCCCAATGCAGGCAAATAGGGCCAGCCCAGTATGCCAACTTGGTGGGCTGAAGGGCCTTTTCAGCACTGTACAGCTCAACGATGAATACAGTCTGAAAGTGTTTTGTTTTTTGTCAGACACGTCTATTCAAGGCCCAACTGCTCAAAATGAGGCCTGTGGAACATGGTACTTTTTTTTGGTATTTCGTCTGGTCAATAACTTTAGCTTTATCACTTTTTTGCTTAAAAAAAATCCCATCCTGTGAGCAGCTGAGCAGAAAGAACGCTGATTGTATTTTACCAGAAACTGATCTTAAAAACTTGTGTCTCACAATAGATCAGCCTTCCAGGATCTGCAATCTGTTATCAAAGTCACTGATGGTTTGTTTAGTCGGAGCAGGGAAACAGGCCCTTCGGCCCAACTGGTTCAGCTGTCTGAGGTGCCCCATCTAAACTAGTCCCATTTGTCTGCACTTCGCCCTAATTCATCTAAACCGTTCCTATCCACGTATCTGTCCCAATGTCTTTTAAATGTTGTTATTGTATCTGCCTCAAATACCTTCCCTGTCAGTTCGTTCCATACACCCACCACCCTCTGAGTGGAAAAGGTTGCCCCTCAGGTTCCTATTACATCTTTCCACCCTAATCTTAAACCTGGAGTGAATAAACTCTGTGCATTCACTCCATCTATTCCTCGTGATTCACCTCTGTAAGGTCACCCCTCATCCCTGGAGATTTTCTTTGCCCATCTTAACTGATCAAGGATATCTGGGAAAGAAAACTGCAGATGCTGGTTTAAATCGAAGGTAGACACAAAATGCTGGAGTAACTCAGCGGGTCAGGCAGCATCTCTGGAGAGAAGGAATGGGTGACCCTGATCAAAGATATTGTTGGATACTTGTTCCTCTGTCCCTCTCTTCCCCTCCCCCTTCCCAGTTCTCCCTCTATCTTCCTGTCTCCACCTATATCCTTCCTTTGTCCCGCCCCCCGACATCTGTCTGAAGAAGGGTCTCGACCCAAAACGTCACCCATTCCTTCTCTCCTGAGATGCTGCCTGACCTGCTGAGTTACTCCAGCATTTTGTGAAATAAATACCTTCGATTTGTACCAGCATCTGCAGTTATTGTTGGATACTTGTATAAAACGTCCCAACCTTCTTGAGATGACTGTGTAAGAAACTAACTGCAGATGCTGGTACAAATCGAAGGTATTTATTCACAAAATGCTGGAGTAACTCAGCGGGACAGGCAGCATCTCAGGAGAGAAGGTATGGGTGACGTTTCGGGTCGAGACCCTTCTTCAGACTGAGATGACTTGTAGGTTTAGAACATTAACAAGTCATGGTTTGCTTTTAAACAGTCATGCAACACGGAAACAGGCCCTTCGCCCCATGTTCCCATGCTGACCAAGATGCCCCATCCACACTATTCCCACCTGCCTTTGTTTGGCCCAATCCCTCGATGCCCTTCCTATCGATGCACCTGTCCGTGCCTCTTGATTAACATGTTCTCTTGACAAAAAACAGGGTTGTGGTCTGGAAGGTGAAGCAGCAAGGAATGAAGTCCTTGAGCAATCAGCTAAATAACGCTGACATGCAGAGTCTTCAGGGCAACGTGTTGGTGTAGATTGAGGATTGGTTGATGGATAGAAATAAAGGTTGAGTTTTGGTTGGTCTGCAGCTGAATGGTCCAGGTGTTGGTTCATTATTGTCACTTTCTACAGTGAATAGCTTTGTTTACAGGACGGCCAATTATATTGGATTGTACAATACATGAGTAAAATAAAGCTGCACTTAAGCGCAACGCAAAATACACCTGAATATAGTTGCGGGTAAAATTCCAGAGGCAAAGTTTGGAGTCTGCCACGGAGTAGGACGGAAGATCGGGACTACACCCTAGCTTGTGGGATGACTGTTCAGTAGTCTGTTAACAGTGGGGGAGGAGCTGTTCCTGAATCACAGTGGGAGAGGGGAGAAGAGGGAATGATAAGGGGGAAGTCTTTTAGGACCGAGATGAGAAAGTTTCTTTTCACACAGAGAGTGGTGAGTCTGTGGAATTCTCTGCCACAGAAAGTAGTTGAGGCCAGTTCATTGGCTATATTTAAGAGGGAGTTAGATGTGGCCCTTGTGGCTAAAAGGATCAGGGGGTATGGAGAGAAGGCAGGTACAGGTTACTGAGTTGGATGATCAGCCATGATCATATTGAATGGCGGTGCAGGCTCGAAGGGCCGAATGGCCTACTCTTGCACCTATGTTTCTATGTTTCTATGACTGGGATGGAAATAGTCCTTTGTTTATGTTGCCTGCTTTCCCGAGCGGGGTGCATTGTAGATGGAGTCGATGGTGGGGATTCTGGTCTGTGTGGCGGACTGGGCAGCATTCACAACTGTCTGCAATCCCGGGCAGTCGGTGTACATGTTCAATGCGTGACGGTGATTTGGATGAGCAGCTAAAATAGAATCCATCCAAGATTGCTGCTGATGGAGCCAGTAAACGGTGTGGACTACAGTAACGAGAAACTGCAGATGGTTTACACAAAAAGGCACAGAATGCTGGAGTAACCCAGCAGGTCAGCCGGCATCTCTAGAGAAAGTAGACGGATAACATTTGGGTCACTCAGTCAGAAGTAAAGCACAGAGATACAGTGAAAGCTTCTGCACGCTATCAAATCACACTGTAAATGAATACAATAGACCCTCTTCTGGAACAGCATGCTGAGAGTTGCCATGTACCAGTGCCATCTTGCAAGTTCTGTCATCTCCAAAGGAGATCTGCAATTTATTTTCTTATTTATAGGGGGGCTACTATAAGTGCAAAATGTGAGTTTATCCACATCAGCATGAAGGATAAGTTTTTATAAATAGAGAGGGAAGATTACTGATGTTCAAACGAATGTTCTTGTATCGGACTACCTGACAGTTAATGGGCAAATCCTCTATGTGGTGCTACAGCAACAGCAACAGCAGCGGGCCCTTCGGCCCACCATGTCCATGCTGACCAAGTTGGTATATTGGGCTAGTCCAATTTGCCTGCATTTGGCCCATATCCCTCTCAACCCTTCCTATCCATATCTGTCCAAATGTATTTCAAAAGTCATAATTGTATCAACTTTTGCTTCCTCTGGCAACTCGTACCAGACACAGACTGCCGTCTGAGTGGAAAAAGTTGCTCCTGATGTCCCTCAAATCTCTCCTATCTCATTTTAAGCCTGTGTCCCAGTTTTATAATCCTCTACCCTGGTAAAAAGACTGAGCATCCAATTTATCCATGCCCCTCACGATCTTGCACACCTGGGTAAGGTCACCCCTCGGTCTCCTACGCTCCAAAGAAAAATGTTCAAGTCTATCCAACCTCTCCCTGTAACTCAAGCCAGGTAACATCCTGGTGAATCTCTTCTGCACCCTTTCCAACTTAATAACATCCTTCTTGTAGCTGGGCGACCAGAACTACTTGCAGTGCTCCAAGTGTGGTCTCACCAATGACTTGTACACCAATTTCAATGTGACATCCAATCTTTATATTCAATACCCTTCCCAATGAAGGCAAACATGTCAAATGGCTTCTTTGCCACCCTGTCTACCTGACTCGCCACTTTTGGAGAACCGTGCACTTGCACTCCACGAACTCTGTTCTATATCTCTCCTCCATTTACCATGCCAGTCCTGCCCTACCTTGACATCCCAAAGTGTCACAGCTCACACTTGTCAGAGTTAAATTCCACTTGCCTTTCCTGGGCCCATCTTCCCAACTGATACAGATCTTATTACAAACCCAGATATCTTTCAGCAAGTCAATGAGGAAGCCAGACAATATATTGGTCAGCATTTGAGTAGATGAGCAAAGATGTGTTGGCCCTGGTGAGATGGCATCTAGAACCTGTTTGCCTATCTGGCCCCCCCATGCCTGGGGAATGCTGGCCCTGGAGAGGGTTCTGGGGAGGTTTACAAGAATGATCCCATGGGTTTGAATAAGATGTGCTTTTGACGGCATTGGAGTTTAGAACAATGAGGGGGGACCTAATTGAAACTTACCGAATAGTGAAAGGCTTGGCTAGAGTGGATGTGGAGAGAATGTTTCCACCAGTGGGAGAGTCTAGGACCAGAGGTCATAGCCTCAGAATAAAATGTCGTTCCTTTAGGAAGGAGAGGAAAAGGAATTTCTTTACATAGAAACATAAAAACATAGAAAATAGGTGCAGGAGGAGGCCATTCGGCCCTTCGAGCCAGCGCCGCCATTCATTGTGATCATGGCTGATCATCCACAATCAGTAACCCATGCCTGCCTTCACCCCTTATCTCCTGATTCCACTAGCCCCTAGAGCTCTATGTAACTCTCTTTTAAATTCAGCAGTGAATTGGCCTCCACTGCCCTCTGTGGCAGAGAATTCCACAAATTCACAATTAGTCGAAGGGTGGTGAATCTGTGGCATTCATTGCCACACAAGGTTGTGGAGGCAGTCAATTTATGTTTTTAAGCTGGAGATAGATAGATTCTTCATTAGTCCGGGTGTCGGTGTGTTATGGGGAGAAGGCAGAAGAATGGGGTTGAGAGGGGGAGATTGATCAGCCATGATTGAATGGCGGAGTGGACTTGATGGGCCAAAAGGCCTAATTCTGCTCGTACCACTATTCTTGGAACGGCAGTCTGTATTTGAAAGAGAGATTAAGCCATGAGTTGAGAATGAGTAGAAAGGGTGTCAGTCAATGGCATGGTGTTTGCTTTGCGGGGTGAGGGTTCAGCTGTTTGGAGAGTTGAGAGTTCTTCACTTTGTGGAATTCCTACAGGAGGGCTGTTGATGCTTCATTGCACAGTATGTTCAGATTACACAGTTTTGGATCTCGAGGGATATGGAATTGAGGCAGGAATAGTGCCAGGAGCAAAGTTTGACTGAAAGATATAGCAAGTCCCACCCACCAAGTCCACGCCAACCATTGATCGCCCGTCCACACTAGTTCTATGTTATCCACTCCCTACGCACTAGGGCCAATTTAGAGGTCAATTAACCTACAAACCCACACGCCTTTGCGATGTGAGCTGAAACCGGAGCACTCGGAGGAAGCCCACACAGTCACGGGGTGAATGTGCAAACTCCATGCAAATGACACCCGAGGTCTGGATGGAACCCAGGTCTCTGGCACTGAGGCGGCAGCTCTACCAGCAGTGCCGCCAGTGGTGTAGGTTTGGTTGCCACATCACAGAAAGGATGTGAATGAAGGGCTCTGGAGAAGTTTACACAGTGCTGCCTGGATGAGTCTGTATGAGCTGCCAGGAGAGATTGGACAAACCCAGATGGGTTTTCCCTGGGATGCTGGTGTCAGAGGGGAGACCTGAAAAGTTTATAAAATTGAGGGGCTTAGACTGGGTCAATCTTTTCCCAGGGTAGAAATGCCAAGTACCAGAGGGCCTATACTTAAAGAGAATGGGGGTAGTTCAATGTAGATGTATAAGGCATGTCTTTGTTTGGTGGTCTGTGCTTGGAACATGTTGTTAGAGAGAGGGATGTTGGGGTGTAGGAAGCAGATGCTTAGGAGGTATTTGGACAGGAACGTGAAAATAAAGGGCATAACCCCGTGGTATATAAATTGTTTGATCTATAAAAGTTGTCCTACCAAATCTGATTAAATTGTCATCGTATCTCTCCCTCCTCCACTGACTCTAAGCGCGCTGAATTGTGCTATCTCATAGGACACAAGTTGATATAGTGCATGTTTATGAAAAAATTGTCGGAGATGTACACAAAGCAGTTTTGTATTTTGAAACACGCTGGCATTGAATGAGGTTGCTGTCTAAACAAACCTTATGCTGGTCATAACTAAGTAGTCCCCAATCCTGGCACATCAAAATGATCGCACAGAAAATAACCAGAGCTTATTGCATTTATTTAAAATAGAGCCTGTGAAACTCCAATCTTTTTGCCCATTTTGAGTTCGAATGCAGTGGCATTTATATTTAGAAACGCAATTTGGATTTTAAAAAATCTACGTAGGAAGGGTTGTGAAGTTGGTGATATTTATTCCAAATACTTTAGGTGCAGTCGATAAAATAACATATTTTAAAATATGGTGATCTTTTCAAACTTGGATCTAACATTGATCGTGTGTCTTTTTATTAACATTGCTGTCCATGTTATTTTGTACACTAAAGCTCAGAGCAGGAAGGACTAGGTGGGTCAGGCAGCGTCTGTGGAAGGAATGGTCAGATGACGTTTCAGGTTGAGACCCTTCTTCCGACGGATCTCGCCACACACGCGGTCTAACCCGCTGAGTACCTCCAGCACTTTGTTTTGTGCAAGGTTCCAACATTTAGGGTGGCATAGCTGGTAGAGCTGATGCCTCACGGAGACCAGAATTCAATCCTGACCACGCGTGCTGTTTGTGTGGAGTTTGCTCGTTCTCCCTATGACCGCAAGGGCTTCCTCCCACATCCTAAAGATGCGCAGGTTAATTGGCCTCTGTAAATCGCCCCTGATGTGATGGGAGCGGATGAGAAAGTGGGATAACATAGAACTAGTGTGAACGGGTGATCAATGTCGGCTGGGACTCGGTGGCCCAAAGGGCCTGTTTCTGCGTTGTGTGTTTCTCTCTAAACTAAACTTAATCTGTAGGAACTGCAGATGCTAGTTTATACGGGAGATAAATACAAAATGCTGGAGTAACTCGGCCGGACTGGCGGCATCTCTGCAGAGAAGGAATGGGTGACGTTTCGTGCCAAGACCCTTCTTCTGACCTGAATCTGCAGTTACGAGTGGCTCTAATTCGATCACTAGGGGGAGCCCTTCACACTGAATGGTCATCTTAGTCATTTAGTTGTGGCAGAGGTACACTATTACAGGCTGTATCATTCTGACCAAGATCATGCTGTTTTAATGCTTAGTATGGCAACTTTAACATTTGCAAATGACCACCATATCTTTGTGCCCTCAACTCTACCTCTGGAGTGGTTCAACAGCCATCTTCAAATGGTTGACCGAGGAACTGCAGATGCCGGAATCTTGCCCAAAGCGCAAAGTGCTGGAGGAACTCGGCGGGTCAGGCAGCATCTGTGGAGGGAATGGACAGACGATGTTCTGGGTCAGGACCCTTCAGACTGATGGAGTAGGGGGAGAATGCTGAGAAAGAGAGGTGTTGGTAGGACAAAGCCTGGCGAGTGATAGGTGGATACAGGTGAGGGGGGTGATTGGCAGATGGGTGGAGTAAGTGACAAAGACTGGAGGTGAAAAGGATGTCGGGAGGAGTGAAATGTAAAGCCAGAGGGAGGGATGTGGATGCGAGGGGGGGGGGGGGGGTGGAGGATAAAAGAGAAATGGGGAACTCTGAGATGGGAGATGAGTGTATGCAGCAGGGGAAAGGGGCAGGGGGGCTGGGAGATGGGGGTGAAGATGGAGGAAGGGAGCAGGGAAAAGAGAGAGGATGTTGGTATGCTTTGATATTGGGGAGTTCTGTGTTTATCGTTGAGTTGTCAGCTGCCCAGGTGGAATATCTTCAGCTGGTTGCTCAGTGAACTTCCTGACTTCAAGGGCTTGAAGGAAATGAGGCTAGCTGTTCGTTTTTACGATTTATCTGACTCTAAGACGTCAACTCTCTGGGTCATGAACCAATCTGCCCCCGCGAAGACTGTCTTCAAACCTGTCCATCCAGTACCAAGATGGCAGAGCAGCAGCATCGCACGATCATCGCCTACGTTCCTCACTGGCTCGTGCACCACGGCAGTGGTCAGATGCCTAACATTCCCCTCTTTGCAACCCAAGGATTGTTCAAAACGGTTAGGAGAGGTCCCAGGGCCATCTATGGGCACGATGATTGGCATTAAGGGCAGCCTGATGGCATAGACAATAGACAATAGGTGCAGGAGGAGGACATTCGGCCCTTCGAGCCAGCACCGCCATTCAATGTGATCATGGCTGATCATTCTCAATCAGTACCCTGTTCCTGCCTTCTCCCCATACCCCCTGACTCCGCTATCCTTAAGAGCTCTATCCAGCTCTCTCTTGAATGCATTCAGAGAATTGGCCTCCACTGCCTTCTGAGGCAGAGAATTCCACAGATTCACAACTCTCTGACTGAAAAAGTTTTCCCTCATATCATGGAGACATGTAACCCGACCCTTCCTTGTTGACCAAGATGCCCATCTATGCTGGTTCATCTCCCTCATTTGCCCCATCGATATACTAAAACTCTCGTTTGTTTGTTTGTTCCTGAACTACAGCCAAAACGGTACACGATAGCGCGACAACTTTAGGCCCACCTTACTCACCGTCGTCCCTTTGGTGCTAATGGAAGAAGCTTCATTGAAATCGGTGTTATATATTTTTAAGTTATTCGCATTTTAAAGTTTAAATCTATCTCCTAGGGTGGGGGGGGGGGGAGGAAGGATAAGGGGGGTTGAGGTGGATGGAGTGGAGTGGAGAGAGAGGATGGGAGGGGGAGGGGGAGGGGGGGGGGGGGGGGGGAGGGGAAGGTGCTGCACCAATGCAGGAGAGGTTTGGGCCCCACAGGTCCACGGTCTCGTTTCCCTCTAAACCTTTCTTATCCGTGTACCTCTCCAAGTGTCTCTTGAATGTTGTCCTCGTGCCTGTCCCCACTACCCTCCTGTGCTTTGTCATTGCTGGTGTCCATGTATGTCGTTGTCACCCAAGTGGCATGACATGTTCACCCGAGTGGCATGACATTTGTGTTGCTGCCGTTGCCATCCTGGTGCCTGTACAACCTTTGATCCCAAGTTGGGCTTTGGGAGACTAGCCACATCTCCAGTCCATCAAGTCTCAAACTAACTTAGAAATTTACCAAAATGCTCTTGAAAATAACATCCAATGTGTGCCTCTGTGAAATCATTGCTGTGGATGTGATTTTGTTGGGTCATCGTATTGGCTAAGAAATCATTCATTCCCCACCCCCCCCCCCCACTTCTCATCCTCCCCCCCCCCCCCCACCCCCCCGTGCATCTTGGAGACGGGAGGAATCGCTGCCTTCCGGAATTTGGGAATTGTCCGATATGGAAAGGCACAAATAACTTGACTTTTAGATAATTGAACAGAACCTTTCTGTTTTACTATAAAGCCTAGAATTTATTTCTAAAATATGTTCTCAAATGCCAAATTAACCTCGTACCATGAATCTGTTGACTTTAGTAGTGTAAGAAGATAACTGCAGATGCTGGTACAAATCGAAGGTATATATTCACAAAATGCTGGAGTAACTCAGCAGGTCGGGCAGCATCTCGGGAGAGAAGGAATGGGCGACGTTTCGGGTCGAGACCCTTCTTCAGTAGTGTTATTAGTATGGACCCCCCCCAGTTGAAGTTCAGTCTGAAGAAGGGTCTTGACCCAAAACATCACCCATTCCTTCTCTCCTTAGATGCTGCCTGACCTGCTGAGTTACTCCAGCATTTTGTGATACCCCCCCCACCCCGGTTGATGTCGGTATTGAAAGGTTATTTAGTGCTGCAATATCTTCAGACTTGTGCTTTTATGCTTACTGCGATACAACAACACACATACGCCTCTTGTCTCTTTAATTCTATTCCTCGAACAATTGCAGGGAAGTAACATGTTTGGCATTTGAGTGTTGGGAGTGTTGTAGTGCCGAGCGATCAGAGTGCAGGTACATAGTTCCCTGAAAGTGACATCGCAGGTACAAGGGATGGTTAAGAAGGCTTTTGGTACATTGGTCTTCACCAGAGTATTGAGTATAGAAAAGACAAACACAAAATGCTGGAGCAACTCAGCAAGTCAGGCAGCATCTCTGGAGAAAATGGATAGGTAATGTTGGGCGTTATGTTACAATTGTACAAGATGTTGGTGAGGCTCCATTTGGAGTAACGTTCAGTTTTGGCCAATCTGCTTTCGGAAGGATGTCACTGAGCTGGAAAGAGTGCGGATAAGACTTGCGAGGATGTTGCCAGGACTTTGTGGACCTGAGCGATCGGGAGAGCTTGGGCAGGCTAGGACTCTATTCCTTTGTGCTCAAGAGGCTGGGGGATCTTAGAAGTATATGAAAAATAATAAGGGGGAATAGATAAGGTGAATGCACAGTTTCTTACCCAGGGTCAGGGAATTGGGAACCAGGGGGCAGAGGATTCAGGTGAGCGGGGGAAGATTTAATAGCAGCATGAGGGGCAGCTTTCAGAGAGTAGTCTGAAGAAGGGTCTCGACCCGAAACGTCGCCTATTCCTTCTCTCCTGAGATGCTGCCTGACCTGCTGAGTTACTCCAGCATTTTGTGAATAAACACCTTCAATGGTACTTTTTGTTTTCAGTCGTCTAATTGGTTCAATAGTTGATCAATCCAAGCCATTGATTTTGTTGAGCACTGGACTGGCGTTTGAGCAAATAACACTGCAGATATCGAAGCGAACTCAAACAAGTTTGAAGTTCCTTGCTTTATTGCTGCTGGAGTTTACTCTTTCAAATAGTGGACCGGATGTTATTGATATTTTATCTTTGCGCACTAAGGAGTCAAACTTCTCCGGGTGAAAGGGGCAGATTAGGCTCCAGGTGTTGCCTCTCACTGCTGTTGGACCCAGAGCTCTCATCATTGTTCTTTCTCAACTGGAGCGCTGGAGGCTGAGGGGTTACCTTACACGGGTGCATGAAGGCGTTGGTTCCACGGTTACTTTGGTTGCACAACTGGCTTTGGTTTTGCACTATCATGGTTACCCAGTGTTGGGATTATTAGTGATGTATTTATCTGTGCGTGGTGTTTACAAGTTTGTGAAGTTGCAGCAAGTAAACATGTCATGGATCTGTGGTCAGTACATGTTACCATTTGGCTCACGGATACAATAGGTTACAGTCCTTTCCTCCTCCCCCCCCCCCCCCCCCCATACCACAGGTATTGGCTTGCTTTACTCACCTGGTGCCATATAATGCAGGCCAGTGCTCATCATCATGCCCACCATTTGTTTTGGATGTTTCAAGAAATAATTACAACACTGGTTCATGAGGAGGTCATAGTCATACAGCCCGGAAACTGGCCTTTCGGCCCAACCCTTTCATGCCCATCCCAAATGACCCATCTAGGCCAGACCTATTGCCTCACCCCCCTCTGAATTTGGTCCATATTCCTCAAAACCTGTCCAAATGTCTTTTAAATGTTGTTATTGTACCTGCCTCAACTACCTCCTTCGGCAGCGCATTCCACATAACTATCTGGAAACATAGTTTAAGAAAATAACTACAGATGCTGGTACAAATCGAAGGTATTTATTTCACAAAGTGCTGGAGTAACTCAGCAGGTCAGGCAGCGTCTCAGGAGAGAAGGAATTCCTTCTCTCCTGAGATGCTGCCTGACCTGCTGTGTTACTCCAGCATTTTGTGAAATAAATACCTTGGAAACATAGTTTTGCCCCTTGGGTTCTTCTTAAATCTTTCCCTTCTCGCCTTAAACTTATGCCCTTTAGTTATTGATTTCCCCTATCCTGGGGATAAAAGATTCCTTGCAACCACCCTATCTATTCCCCTTGTGCTTTTATACACCCCACTGCCTCTGATACTTCAAGGAATAAAGTCCTAGTCTGCCCATCCTCTGTAGCTCAGGCCCTTGAGTCCTGGCAACATCTTGTCTGCGCTCTTTCCAGCTTAATGACATCCTTCTTACAGCAGGGTGACCAAAACTGGATACAATACTCCAAATGGGGTTTCACCAATGTCTTGAACACTTATAAAATAACATCCCAACTGGTCCCAATATCTCTTCCCAACTCAATCCATGACGGGAGATTTTTTTTGTTTTTGTTTTTGCCCATTTTTGCCTTTTGTATAGAAATAAAATGCAGATCTAGTATCTAAATGTTGTTCAGACATTGGGATTATGTTGCCAACATATTATAAACACAGTTGGGTTTTAACCTTTCTCTAGATAGTGGCATGGAAAAAATGCCTGCAAAGAATGGGATCATTAAATTACTTTAATTACTTTCACTAATTCAAGCGGGTGATTGAGACTGTATGTTTCAATGTATTAATCTCTTTTGCATGGACTGACCTGGTAACTGTTCCTCACTGATTTCAACAGCAGGATATTACTTTGCAGTACACTTGAGCAAACTCTCAAATGCTGTAGATTTTTGCTTTCAAAGGAGGTCTCTAACATTGCACCTGTTTGCAGGAGGTTGCACGATTTTTCGACACCAAGCACAAAGATCACTACAAAGTTTACAACCTCTGCAGTGAGTATGTTTCCGAAAGAGGAATGTTTGGTACCTGGGATTTGATGTCGCTAGTGATATGTGGGGTGGAGGGAAAGAGATTCTGGGGAGAGAGGAACAATTTTGTGCTTGCTTAAAACTAAACTGTAAGGAGTCTCAAGTGATAGTCTAGGAATATTGACCTAGATTACAATTGTGCTGATTTAATGTTTGGAGACAACGTGATGGTAGGAAGCAAACCTGTTTTTTGGCAATGTCATTGTCGTACAGGATGGAAACGGGCCCTTTGGCCCAACTTGCCCGCACAGGTCATGATGCTCCATCTACACTGGTCCCACCTGCCTGTGTTTGGCCCATATCCTTAAACCTATCCTAGGTTAGGTTCTGCACATTCTAAGGACTCTCCACTGTTTTAAAATACAAACTTGCCCCACACATCTCCTTTGAACTTTGTCCCCCTTACTGGGCGGTACAGGGTGGTGCAGTGGTAGAGTTGCTGCCTTAGAGCGCCAGAGACCCCTGTTCGATCCTGACTACCAGAGCTATCTGTACGGAGTATGTACCTTTTCCTGTGACCGAATGGACTTCCTCTGGGTGATCTGGTTTCCTCTGGGTGATCTGGCTTCCTCTGGGTGATCTGGCTTCCTCTGGGTGATCTGGCTTCCTCTGGGCGATCTGGTTTCCTCTGGGTGATCTGGTTTCCTCTGGGCGATCTGGTTTCCTCTGGGCGATCTGGTTTCCTCTGGGCGATCTGGTTTCCTCTGGGCGATCTGGTTTCCTCTGGGCGATCTGGTTTCCTCTGGGCGATCTGGTTTCCTCTGGGCGATCTGGTTTCCTCTGGGCGATCTGGTTTCCTCTGGGCGATCTGGTTTCCTCTGGGAGATCTGGTTTCCTCTGGGCGATCTGGTTTCCTCTGGGCGATCTGGTTTCCTCTGGGCGATCTGGTTTCCTCTGGGCGATCTGGTTTCCTCTGGGCGATCTGGTTTCCTCTGGGAGATCTGGTTTCCTCTGGGAGATCTGGTTTCCTCTGGGAGATCTGGTTTCCTCTGGGCGATCTGGCTTCCTCTGGGTGATCTGGTTTCCTCCCACATCCCAAATACGTGCATGTGTGTAGATTAATTGACTTCTGTAGGATGGAACTAGTGTATGGGTGATCGCTGGTGGGCACGGACTCGGCTGTGGAGGCCAAGTCAAAGGCAGAGATTGACAGATCCTTGATTAGCAAGGGTGTCAAGGGTTCCATGTTTCCATGCTGTATCTTTAAACAAAAGCTTAAAGCTGCCATCACCGTTGAAAATAAATTAAACTTTGTAGTAACTTTTGAATTTTGAAGATCATAAAGATTGTTAATGTTTAAAATTACATTTAATTAAATGAGGCAGTCAGGCCTTTAAACATCATATGCAGCTTATAGGATATCCACCATAGACATCAACAGCAAGGGTTGAGATGTCTACCGGTCCCTTGTCTACAAACAAGCCCTGCCCTATACCTCTTTGGGCGCAGCGGTAAAGCTGCTGCCTCACACCACAGGAGGTCTGGGTTTGATCCTGACTACAGTGCTGTCTGCAAGGAGTTTACGTGATCTCCCTGTGACTGTGTGGGTTTTTTCTGCGTGGGTGCTCCAGTTTGCTCCCACACGACAAAGATGCACAGGTTTGTTGGTGAATTGGCTTGGGTAAAATTGTAAATGATCCCTGGTGTGCAGGATAATGTTAATGCTTGGGGTGATTGCTGGTCAGCACAGACTCGGTGGGCCAAAGGGCCTGTCTCGCGCTGTATCTCTAAAGTCACTGAAGATGGCCAGTGGTGGTGATTTGCCATCATTTTATCAGCCTCTCCCCACAAATGCCACATCGTGTCTCTGAAGTAGTGATGTTCCTTCAACACCCTGGGTTAAGTTTGTAGAGTTTCTTATCCCCCTTGTAGAGCCACTCTCTGATCGAGAGCCCCACTGTTCACAGCGGTGACGTATAATTGTGGGGTAAATTCATAAGTTATAGGAGAGAATTAGGCCATTTGGCCGATCAATTCTACTCTGCCATTCAATCGTGGCTGATCTATCTTTCCCTCTCAATCCCATTCTCCTGCCTTGGACCCATAACCCTTGACACCCTTGCTAATCAAGGATCTGTCAATCTCTGCCTTTGACTTGGCCTCCACAGCCGTCTGAGGCAATGAATTCCACAGATTCACCACCCTCTGGCTCAGGAAATTCCTCCTTATCTTCTTTCTAAAGATGCGTCCTTTTATTCTGAGGCTGTGCCCTCTGGTCCGAGACTCCCACTAGTGGAAACGTCCGCTCCACGTCCACTCCATCCAGGCCTTTCACTATTCGACAAGTTTCAATGAGGTCCCCCCTCAATCCCCTCAAATTGAAACGGCAACAAACACTAGGCTTGACTCAGTCACCCGCATCCTGAGAAATATTTTTAAACAAAATAGAATGGCTGCTTTGATACTGCTGAGATATGAAAGGTTAATTTAGGACTGCTCAATGTTGTCAGGGTGAACTGTTTGGTGTAATAACTTTCTGGTTTGATCACAAATAAAATAAACACATGGTAAACAAAATTACAGTTAAAACTCCAATGTTCTAACACAATAGGATATCCAAGCAATTTAACCCTGTCACTGTATTTTCTTATTTTGGTGTTTCGTGTTAGGTGCACTTTAATTTGGTTTTAAGTTTCTTGTGTTTACAGAAAAGCTTATTTGATGCTTCAAGTTTTTAGATATATATATTTTAATTTAGAGATACAGCGCAGAAACAGGCCCTTCGGCCCACCGGGTCCGCAGCGCCCAGCGATCCCCGCACATTAACACTATCCTACACCCACTAGGGACAATTTTTACATTTACCAAGCCAATTAACCTACAAACCTGCACGTCTTTGGAGTGTGGGAGGAAACCGAAGATCTCGGAGAAAACCCACACAGGTCACGGGGAAAACGTACAAACTCCGTACAGACATTTATAGAACAGCACAGGAACAGGCCCTTCTGCTCACCATGTCCGTGCTGAACATAATGCCAAGTTAATCTGTTCGGCCTGCACATGACCCATACTCCTTAATTTCCTGCACATCCAACTTCCTCTATGAAAGCCAAGTCTTTTCGTGTACCATTATCCTATCTGCCTCCACCCTCTTGTAAGTAATGACTTGCCCAAATCTCCATCAAATGAAATTATGTCTTGGATTACCATCACAAACGTTGTTTTGTAGTTCAGATACTCGTCATGGAGTCCTACAGCATGGGAACAGGCCCATCTGACCAACTGACCAAGCTGATCAAGGTGCCCCTTCGAAGCCAGCCCTATTTGCTGCGTTTGGCCCATGACCCTCTAAACCGTCCCCATCCACTTACCTGTGTCCTCTGTTCAGTGACCTAGAATGTGGTGACTGCAAATGTTCTACTGCCAAAGCCCCATGATCCCACTAAAGCAGAACCCTTTTTGTCAATTGTCACTTTTAAACTTTTAAACTACAGAATCTTCAGCTGCATAAAATTTAGTTTGAGGTGAGAAAGGGGTGGGGGAGGGAATTGAAAGGATGGATGAGGTGAAAAGATTAATCTTGTGATATATGCACCATCACATTTCTAGTAAACATAGAAACATAGAAAATAGGTGCAGGAGTAGGCCATTCGGCCCTTTGAGCCTGCACCGCCATTCAATATGATCATGGCTGATCATCCAACTCAGTAACCTGTACCTGCCTTCTCTCCATACCCCCTGATCCCTTTAGCCACAAGGGCCACATCTAACTCCCTCTTAAATATAGCCAATGAACTGGCCTCAACTACCTTCTGTGGCAGAGAATTCCACAGATTCACCACTCTCTGTGTGAAAAAAAACGTTCTCATCTCGGTCCTAAAAGACTTCCCCCTTATCCTTAAACTGCTCGTGTTTGTACCAATAAATTGACACCAATACTGCAAGTTCCACTTCAGTCAGTCTTTTTCCAAAGTGTCTTGTACATTTCTATGTTTACTGACCCTTCCACATTGTGATGAGTAAGTGCAGCTTTTGACGAAAATGACTCTATATTCCGTGAGGTTCTTCTGATTTTAATGATTTAAAAAATAATAATTAGCTTTACTCGTTGGCTGCTGTCCTGATTTAATGTGAGGCGTGGTCATACAACAGGGAAACAGGTTCTTTGGCCCAACTCGTTCATGCTGACCAAGATGCCCCACCTAGTCTAATCCCATTTGGCCCATATCCCTCTAAACATTTCCTTTCCATCTACCTGTCCAAATGTATTTTAAATATGGTAGTGCCTGCCTCGACTACCTCCTCTGGCCTCTCAATCCATATATCCACCACCCTCTGCGTAAAAGTTGCCTCTCGGGTTCCTATTAAATCTTCCCCCTCTCACCTGAAGCCTACATCCTCTGGTTCTTGATTCCCCTGCCCTGGGTGGTAGATGCTGTGCATTTTGTCGACCTCTAAGGTAACCCTTCAGCCTCCTGCACTCCAAGTAATACAGTCCTAGCCCACCTTAGACCTGTGTTCTCTGGTTGATGTCTCCCCTGAACTGGGGTTCGTGTAGTACCGGACAGTATGTCATTGTAACACCCTGTTTCTGCGGCAGGTGAAAAGGGCTACAACCCGAGGTTCTTCCATTACAGAGTGGAGCGAGTGTTTATTGACGACCACAATGTACCAGCTCTGGAGTAAGTTCCCTTTTTTGTCTCTGAGGTGAATGAACAACCTTGCATTGCTGTCTATTGAAAACATTTAAATGTCGCAATGTTTTTTGTCTATCAGGGACATGCTGAAATTTACAGCTAATGTTCGGGATTGGATGGCAGCTGACGAGAAAAACGTAATAGCAATTCATTGCAAAGGCGGTAAAGGTAGGAGATTTTCCGGTTTTAATAGCTGACTTTCGTGTGCGATTCAGAGCATTTTACTTTGGGTAGTCAAATTCAAAGGTTAATGGATTCATGTCAAATTTAAAAAGGGTGTAGACTGCGTTGACAAGTCTCTGTTCAAGAGCCTGCCTTTGTAATGGGAAGGGTGAACTGGGGTAATGGCTCCAGTGCCTTCAAGGCCGGCTGCAGGAAGTGCCCCGGGACAGAAGGATGGCTGGGCGTGGAGAGGGCCGTCAGTTCACGGGAACTACTCCAGTGTATCGAGCGCGTTGGCTGACTGGACGTTGCACTGAATAATAGCGGCACCTGCACGTGTAATACATGCAAAACAAATTTCACTGTGCAGTTGCCAATGTGATAAAGCAAGCACCATTGAACTATAGTAATGGAGGGGCAGAGGCAATGGACTCTAATCTGTATGGTGCAGATCGCAGTATGGGCCTCAGTGCCACCTTGAGGTCACCTGGGAAAAGTCCACCTCGGATCATGGATCATTAGACATGGCAAAAGAAATGGGAAATGCTGGAAATCTCAGCAGGTCGGGCAGCGTCAGCTTACGGATCAACGGTCTTGGGTCTGAAACCCTTCACCCATTGGGGAAGGCCGTGCCGACCGAGGTAACTCAATGTAGTGTAAGAAAATAACTGCAGATGCTGGTACAAATCGAAGGTATTCCTTCACAAAATGCTGGAGTAACTCAGCAGGTCAGGCAGCATCTCGGGAGAGAAGGAATGGGCGACGTTTCGGGTCGAGACCCTTCTTCAGACTGAAGAAGGGTCTCGACCCGAAACGTCGCCCATTCCTTCTCTCCCGAGATGCTGCCTGACCTGTGGAGTTACTCCAGCATTTTGCGAGGTAACTCAAATGGGTCAGGCAGCATCTCTGGAGAACAGGGGCAGGCGGCGTTTTGGGTCGGGACCTAGATCTTCAGACTCGTATTGAAGAGGTGTGCAAGTTGTGTTTCATGTAGGGGAGAAAGTGGAGGGATGTGTAGAACAAAGGGACTGATTGTCTGTGGTAGGGTGACTGAGATTGGTGTATTATCGTCACGTGCACTGAGGTACAGTGAAAGGCTTTGAGCTATCCTGTAACATCAAACCACTTCCAGCACAACAGGTAGTGGTGCAATGAGAGAGCCCAGAATAGATTGCAGCGTTGCAGCTGAAGATCAAACAAGTGCATGGTCTGAAATGATGTAGGACGGAGGTTCTTCGGCACTGTGGCGCATCGGGGGAGTTGCTGTCTCGCAGTGCCAGAGACCCTGGTTCGATCCTGACTACGGGTGCTGCCTGTACGGAGTTTGTACGTTCTCCCTGTGCCCGTGTGGGTTCTCCCCTGTTCCACTGAGTTACTCCAGCAATTTGTGTCTAGCTTGGGTTTTCTCCTCCCACACTCCAAAGGTGGACAATGTTTGTAGGTTAATTTGCTTTTGTAAATTGTTCCGTGTGTGTGTAAGATAGTGCAAGTGTAGGAGGTGATCGCTGGTCAATAGACAATAGGTGCAGGAGGTGGCCATTCGGCCCTTCGAGCCAGCACCGCCATTCGCCGTGATCGCGGCTGATCATCCACAATCAGTACCCCGTTCCTGCCTTCTCCCCATATCCCCTGACTCCGCTATCATTAAGAGCTCTATCTAGCTCTCTTGAATGCATTCAGAGAATTGGCCTCCACTGCCTTCTGAGGCCGAGAGTTCCACAGGTTCACAACTCTCTGAGCGAAAAAGTTCTTCCTCATCTCCGTTCTAAATGGCCTACCCCTTATTCTTAAACTGTGGCCCCTGGTTCGGCACTCCCTGGTCGGGACTTGCTCGGTGGGCTGAAGTTCCTGTTTCCATGCTGCATCTCTAAAGTCTAATACACCCTTGGCTTGTGAGAGATTGTGCGGCAGTCTGAGAACAGAGGGGGAAAAGATGCGCTTCCTGAGTATTGGCAATGGATTTGTGTGCATTTGTGGAATTTGAAACACTGAACCAGGAATGGAAAATGCTGGGAACAACACCAAACCGGCCCATCAACATTTTGTGGAAAGATGGTTAACAGTTGGTCTGTTCCAAATGTTGGGGGAACTCCGGAATGTTCCCACTGTTGGGGGAGTCCAGAACCAGGGGCCATTTAAGAAAAAAGGGGAGGCCATTTAAAACTGAGGTGAGAAGAAACTTTTTCACCCAGAGAGTTGTAAATTTGTGAAATTCTCTGCCGTATGAATTTAAGAGAGAGTTAGATAGAGCTCTAGGAGCAAGCGGAATCAAGGGATATGGGGAAAAGGCAGGCACGGGTTACTGATTGTGGATGATCAGCCATGATCACAATGAATGGCGGTGCTGCCTCAAAGGGCCAAATAGCTCCCTCCTGCACCTATTTTCTATGACCAGCATAGTTTTTACACACAAGGAATCACAGATGTTGGTATACAATTAGACCGTGTGGGTCAGGCAGTATCTCTGGAGCATCAAGAAAGGTCCTGAACTGAAACTTCGTCTGTCCATTCCTTCCACAGAGGCTGCCTGATCTGCTGAGTTACTCCAGCACTTCATGTCTGCTTAGCTTTTCTTTCACTTTGTGTTTTGCTTCCGTTTTCCAGCAACTGTAGTTTTTTTTAATTCAAATTTACTTTGAAATAATAAAATGTGCTTTGAAGAGCAGATTAACCTGTCACCAGAGATGTGAGTCGGATCTCTTGGGAGACGTGGCGTTTATCCTCTCACCCGACTGTCCTCTCAGTAAACCATAGCTCATGAAAAACATTTTGGAAATCAGAAATAAGAACCAAAGATACGGGAAATATTCAGCAGATCAGGCAGCATCTGTATGTGTGAGAGAGTGTTAAAGGTTTGGGTCAGACTTTTTTTAATCACAATTGTTGTGCAGGAAGGTACTGTGGCGGCGCCCGGTGGCTAGGCCACTCCCTTGGTCATTCCACTCGGCACTGAGTGGACGGGGGGGATTAGGTCATTTTCCTGGGTCATTCCCTTTGGGTCAGGTGGTCTGGGGCTATAAAGGGTTTTGGGTGTTTCGACTCACATGATGAGTACGGTGTGAGTGTTCGTTGCAGATTAAAGTATTGTTATTAATAATCTGGCGTCTGGCCTGATTTCTGTGGCGACCGCACCCACTACACTGGTGACCTCGACGTTCCTTCGCAAGTCGCGATGGACCTGAACGCTCCGCTAACCGACTCTGCCAGTCAGCCGCCTCTGGACCCTGCCGCCCGCGCCGCTCTCCACGCCGTGGCGGTGAGGCTGCCTCCCCTGTGGACCGACGACCCCGACTTCTGGTTTAACCAGGCCGAGGCACAGTTCGCCCTGCGGGGCGTAACTGCCGACGACACCAAGTATTTTAATGTAGTCGGCACATTCCCTGCTCGTGGACGTTAAGCGGCAGCGTTTGGTGCACTCCGTCACCTTGCAGCCTGTTTTCCTCCGCTTGGGCGACCCGGTCGTGCACCCTGATGGGCCCCTGTCGTCCGTGGACGCTACGTTCTCGCGAGTTCTGGCTGAGTTCCCCGATATCCTGGACCCCCAATTCCACTCCGCCGCCCCGAAGCATGGGTGGTGCATCACATTCCCACTACTGGCCCGCCCTTGTACGCCCGGGCGCGGCGTCTTCCACCGGACAAGCTCCGTCTCGCTCGGGAGGAGTTCCGCCTTATGGGGTCGCTGGGTATTGTGCGCCGCTCAGACAGCCCATGGGCGTCCCCGCTCCATATGGTCCCCAAGGCAGACGGTGGTTGACGTCCTTGCGGGGACTACCGTCGGCTTAACGATGCTACCATCGCTGACAGGTATCCGGTCCCCCACATTCAGGACTGTAACGCACACCTGGCTGGGGCCACAGTGGTTTCCAAGGTCGATCTGGTGCGTGGCTACAATCAGATTCCCGTCCACCCAGACGACGTCCCCAAGACGGCCATCGTGACACCATTTGGCCTTTTCGAATTCCTCCGTATGCCGTTTGGACTCAAGAACGCTGCGCAAGCCTTTCAGCGGCTTATGGACTGTGCCTGCCATGGCCTGGACTTTGTGTTCGTGTACCTTGATGACATTTTGGTAGCGAGCCGCTCGAGACAGGAGCATTTTGCCCATCTCCGCCAGCTATGCCAGCGCCTCAGCGATCATGGGCTGGCCATCAACATCGCCAAATGCCGTTTCGGGGTGTCATCCATCGATTTCCTGGGCCACCAAGTGACCCCGCACAGGGCGCTGCCGCTCCCGAACAAGGTGGACGCGGTGCGCCAGTTTCCACGCCCGACCACCGTGCGGGGCCTCCAGGAGTTCGTGGGGATGGTGGCCTTTTACCACCGATTTGTGCCGTCTGCAGCCCGGATCATGCGCCCGCTGTTTCACCTCATGGCGGGCAAGCGCAGGGAGGTTGAATGGACTGACGATGCGGTGGCGGCGTTCCAACGTGCCAAGGAAGCCCTGGCTGCGGCCACGATGCTCGTGCACCCACGGGCGGATGCACCAACCAGCCTGACGGTCGACACTTCGGAGGTGGCGGTTGGGGCGGTGCTAGAACAGCACATTGATGGGTGTTGGAAGCCTCTCGCTTTCTTCAGCAGGCACCTCAGCGGCGCACAGTGGAACTACAGTGCCTTTGACCGCGAGCTCCTTGCCCTTTACCTTGCAGTCCGCCACTTCCGCTATTTCCTCGAGGGGCGTACTTACACCGCGTACACGGACCACAAGCCCCTTACCTTTGCGTTCGCCAAGGTGTCCGACCCGTGGTCAGCTCGCCAGCAGCGGCAGTTGGCTTTCGTCTCGGAATACACTACCTCCATCCCTTTCATTGGGGGCAAAGACAACCGAGTGGCCGACGCCTTGTCTCGACCCGCGGTCCACGCCGTCCGGCAAGTGGCCGATGGCATCGACTACTCAGCCGTGGCGGCGGCACAGTTGACAGACGGAGATGTCCGCCTATCGTACCACCGTTTCGGGCCTGAGGTTGGAGGATGTTCCCTGTGGCACTGGGGGCGCGACGCTGCTGTGCGATGTATCCACCGGGCAGCCACGGCCCATCGTTCCTGTTGCCTGGCGACGCGGGTGTTCGAGGTGCTCCACGGGCTGGCCCACCCATCCATTTGGGCGACGACGACCCTCGTGGCTTCCCGTTTCGTTTGGCACGGGTTACGCAAGCAGGTTGGGCATTGGGCGCGCACCTGCATCCCGTGCCAAACTGCAAAGGTACAGCGGCATGTGCGTGCGCCGCTCCAGGAGTTCCCCGTCCCTCGCCACCGTTTTGACCACATCCATGTGGACATCGTGGGGCCGCTGCCGCCTTCTCGGGGTTTCACCTACCTCCTGACAGTGGTGGACCGTTTCACGCGGTGGCCGGAGGCAGTTCCACTGCCGAACACTTCTGCCTCTACTTGTGCCCGTGCCTTGGCGACTCACTGGATTGCCAGGTTTGGGGTGCTGCTTGACATCACGTCTGACAGGGGGCCACAATTCACCTCCGAGCTGTGGTCATCCATGGCCCAACTGCTGGGGGTTAACCTGCACCGCACCACAGCGTACCATCCGCAGGCGAACGGCCTGGTGGAGCGTTTCCACCGCCAGCTCAAGGCCGCTCTGAAGGCCCGGCTCGTTGGGCCGGACTGGGTCGACGCGTTGCCGTGGGTTTTACTGGGTGTCCGCACCGCCCCCAAGGAAGACTTGGCCACCTCCTCGGCTGAATTGGTGTACAGGGCTCCGCTGACAGTGCCCGGGGAGTTCGTTCCCTCCGCCCAGGGTCAGGCAGAACAGCCCTTGGCCGCCCTGCAACGCCTTCGGGAGACGGTGGGCTCGCTGGCGCCAGTGCCGACGTCTCGCCACGGTTCTGTGCGGTCACATGTCCCTTCCGCCCTGCAGGACTATCCTTTTGTTTTCCTGCGTCGGGATGCCCACCGGACACCGCTTCAGCGGCCTTATGAGGGACCGTTCAAAGTGCTTGAGCGAGGCTCTGCCACCTTCGTGTTGGACATGGGGGGTCGTCCTGAGATGGTCTCTCTTTCGCGGCTGAAGCCGGCGCACGTGGACGTTAGCCAGCCGGTTCTACTGGCGCAGCCTCGCCCTCGGGGTCGTCCGGCGTCCCGGCCCTTACCCCCGGAGTTCCCACGGGTGCCTTCCCCTGGCCAGGTGGTTCCGGTTCCTGCGCCCGCCGTGGTGCGCACGCGAGCTGGTCGTTTTGTCCGTTCCCCTGTCCGTTTCGTGCCTCTGGTTCTTGGTGGGGGCGGTACTGTGGCAGCGCCCGGGGCCTAGGCCACTCCCTTGGTCATTCCACTCGGCACTGAGTGGACGGGGGGGATTAGGTCATTTTCCTGGGTCATTCCCTTTGGGTCAGGTGGTCTGGGGCTATAAAGGGTTTTGGGTGTTTCGACTCACATGATGAGTACGGTGTGAGTGTTCGTTGCACATTAAAGTGTTGTTATTACTTACCTGGCGTCTGGCCTGATTTCTGTGGCGTCCAGACTCCACTACAGTACTGAAATTTGGGTGCATTGTGGGAGTTTTGTTAGAAACATAGAAAATAGGTGCAGGAGGAGGCCATTTGGCCCTTCGAGCCAGCACCGCCATTCATTGTGATCATGGCTGATCATCCACAATCAATAACCCGTGCCTGCCTTCTCCCCATATCCCTTGATTCCACTAGCCCCTAAAGCTCTATCTAACTCTCTCTTAAATCCATTTAGTGATTTGGCCTCCACTGCCCTCTGTGGCAGAGAATTCCACAAATTCACAACTCTCTGGGTGAAAATGTTCCTCCTCACCTCAGTTTTAAATGGCCTCCCCTTTATTCTAAGACTGTGGCCCCTGGTTCTGGACTCGCCCAACATTGGGAACATTTTTCCTGCATCTAGCTTGTCCAGTCCTTTTATAATTTTATATGTTTCTTTAAGATCCCATCTCATCCTTCTAAACTCCAGTGAATGCAAGCCTAGTCTTTTCAATCTTTCCTCATATGACAGTCCCGCCATCCCAGGGATCAATCTCGTGAACCTACACTGCACTGCCTCAATTACAAGGATGTCCTTCCTCAAATTAGGAGACCAAAACTGTACACAATTTTGTATAGGCCCCTGGTCTTACCAGGGCCTTATACAACTGCAGAAGAACCTCTTTACTCCTTTACTGAAATCCTCTCGTTATGAAGGCCAACATACCATTAGCTTTCTTCACTGTCTGCTGTACCTGCACGCCAACTTTCAGTGACTGGTGTACAAGGACACCCAGGTCTCGCTGCACTTCCCCCTTACCTAACCTAACACCATTGAGATAATAATCTGCCTCCTTGATTTTGCCGCCAAAGTGGATAACCTACTTTGATAACCTTCTGTTCACTCGTGTATTTGTATCAGGAACATGGTGTGGAAAAGGATCGCCTATCTTCATCCATGAGCGATGCTACAAATTGTCGTTAATCTGGCCCCGGGGAAAATGGGAGAGGGAAAGATCAGGAACGAACAGCAGGTTTAAAACGGAAGCATTGGTAACTGTTGAATGCAAGGTGCCGGTATCAAGTTGAGCAATGTCGGAATTATGCACAGTTCCTTTGTCTTGGGATGCAATCTTGAAACGGGGAATCGGAGAGAGAGACGAACAGTGTGGTTATTGAAGAGTTGGGAATAGATTACCTGAAACGATCTGCGAGCTGGATTTATTTTTGGGAGGGGCGAGTGATTAGCATGGCATTGAGTGGGGTTTCTTTTAGTGGGTGCGGGTCAGAGGCGTTTGAAAGTATAAATACCATTGGTTGGGGTTTGAAAATCCCTTCATTGTGAAGTGTAACCTCAATAAGTGCTACTGTGGCTCAGCTGACATATAGTTAAAGTGTAGGAAGGAACTGCAGATGCTGGTTTAAACTGAAGATAGACACAAAATGCTGGAGTAACTCAGCGGGACATGCAGCATCTCTGGACAGAAGGAATAGGTGACGTTTTGGGTTGAGACCCTTCCTCAGACTGGTTAGGGGAAAGGGAAACAAGAGACATTGGCGATGATGTAGAGAGATAAAGAACAATGAATGAAAGATATGCTAAAAAGTGACGATGATAAAGGCTATTGTTAGCAGTTCTGGTGAGAACGAGAAGCTAGTGTGATTAGGGGGAGGGAGAGGAGGAGGAGGGGGAGGGGGAGAGTTGGCGAAATCAATATTCATACCACTGGGCTGTAAGCTGTCCAAGCAAAATATGAGATGCTGTTCCTCCAATTTGCGTTTAGCGTCACTCTGACAATGGAGGAGACCCAGGACAGAAAGGTCACTGTGGGAATGGGAAGGAGAATTACAGTGTTTAGCCACCGGGAGATCAGGTAGGTCCAGGCGGACTGAGCGCCTAAAGTGATCTACATTGGTCAAAACTTGGAACCATGAGAAACTTGCCTTCAGTGCCACACGGTGGCGCAGCGGTAGAGTTGCTGCCTTACAGCGAATGCAGCGCCGGAGACTCGGGTTCGATCCTGACTACGGGCGCCGTCTGTACGGAGTTTGTACGTTCTCCCCGTGACCTGCGTGGGTTTTCTCCGAGATCTTCGGTTTCCTCCCACACTCCAAAGACGTACAGGTATGTAGGTTAATTGGCTGGGCAATTGGCTGGGCTGGGCATGTAAAAATTGTTCCTAGTGGGTGTAGCATAGTGTTAATGTGCGGGGATCGCTGGGCGGCGCGGACTCGGTGGGCCGAAGGGCCTGTTTCTGCGCTGTATCTCTAAATCTAAAAAAAAAAAAAATTCAAAATTTCCTGGGTGAGCAGCTTATTGACAATGTCCAAATCGCCTCTGAATTAAAATCTAAAGACGTCAAGATGAGTCCCCATCAATTGGACCGTCCCTCTCTGTTACACAAATGGCAATCTAGATTCTCTGGTAGTGTTGGAAGATGTAGAAGACGACAAGAGATGTGTGTCATGATCCACAGGGCATGCTTTTGTGCAACGCAAGATCTTCAATCCATTGACCAGGGTGGTGCAGCAGTGGGAGATGCTGCCTTGTAGTGCCAGAGACCCGAGTTTGATCCTGTGTTACGGGTGCTGTCTGTACAGAGTTTGACTGCTCTCCCTGTGAGCGAATGGGTTTTCTCCAGGAGCTCCGGTTTCCTCCCACATTCCAAAGACGTGCAGGTATGTAGGTTAATTCGGTAAAGTTGTAAATTCTCCCGAGAGTGCAGGATGGTGCTAGTGCACTGGGTGATCGCTGGTCGACACAGACTCAGTGGGCCGAAGGGCCTGTTTCCATGCTGTATCTCAAGTCTAAAGACCTTCTGAATTGTCAGGACTTTGTCTCGCATCTTGGGTTTGAGCTATCCTCTGGAAAATTGAGGGGATGAGTTTGGCCTTTTCAGGACAGTGCTGCAATGATGGGTTGGAGGACGTCTGCTGATTTGGGTAGCCTTGGAATAGTTTGTTAGTCAGCATTGAGATTGGAGCAGGGTGTGTTGGCCAAATCACACTGGCTGATGTCAACCATCAAACCAGAAAGAAGCATCTTGCAAAATTAGCTGATGGCACTGCAGAAGTGAGACCTGTGAAGGCAGTGAAGAAAGCCTTCAATGCGAGAGGATTTGAGTTTAGGAGCAAGGAGGTCCTACTGCAGTTGTACAGGGCCCTGGTGAGATCGCACCTGGGGTATTGTGTGCGGTTTTGGGCTCCTAATTTGAGGAAGGACATCATTGCTATTGAGGGAGTCCAGCGTAGGTTCACCAGGTTAATTCCCGGGATGGTGGGACTGACGTATGATGAAATAATGGGTCGACTGGGCTTGTATTCACTGGAATTTAAAAAGACGAGAGGGGATCTTATAGAAACATATGCAAATTCTGAGAGGATAGGACAGGGTGGATGCAGGAAAAATGTTCCCGATGTAGGGGGAGTCCAGAACCAGGGGTCACAGTTTAATAATAAGGGGTGGGCCACTTAGGACTGAGATGAGGAAAATCTTTTTCACCCAGAGAGTTGTGAATCTGTGGAACTTTCTGCCACAGATGGCAGTGGAGGCCAATTCACTGCATGTTTTCAAGAGAGGGTTAGATAGAGCTCTAATGGAATCAAGGGATACGGGGAGAAAGCTGGATTGGGGTACTGATTTAGGACGATCCGCCATGATCATATTGAATGGCGGTGCTGGCTTGAAGGGTCAAATGGCCTACTCCTGCACCTATTTTCTACGTTTGGAGAAAGAGAAACCGGCCTTTGCGGTAACTCACACCGATTTGGGAGGTGTCGTGGTGCAGTCCTGAAAGGTGAATGAATTTTCGAGCAACTCTGAGCCCATCTCAAATAAGATACATGTCGGATGCAAGAGGAGCTCTCGATGATTCAGTGGTGCTTTATTGAACCATTGAGGTCTTCTTGCACCTGACGCTCGTCTCATTGAAATGGGCTCACAGCTGCTCGAAGATTCATTCCACTCTGACCTCTTCCAAAAGGCAAGATTCCCGACACATGAATAGCTCTGTGAATTTCCCTGCCCTTGTGTTGTAACAGGGAGCGGTTTAGTCCAGGATGAAGGAAAATTTCCATAGAGAACCTGATGCCCTGATGCTTGCACATATCTCCATGGTGGGGTTAGTCAAATATCTGTTTTGTGCTTCAATGATTTACCACTGACCTCAGTAGTTTAATCCGCAGCGGTTCTGTTGCAGGAGGGTTCGATGGCCTCGAGCACATATTGGCTTTCTAAACTGAATTTCAAATAAAAGACATTGTGCGTTGACTAGGTGTACAAAATAAATCTGTCGGCCAAATAGTCTTGCAGAAATTAGTCCTGCAGCACAGAAACGAGCCTCATCTTTCCATGCTAATCGAGATGCCCCATCTAAGCTGGTCCCGTTTGGCCCATTTCCAATCCATATCACCATTTTGTAGCCAAATACTTGTACTTACCCAAAAGTCTTCTGTTGTTTTCGTACCAGCCTTAACTACCTCCTCTGGCAGCTCGTTCCATACACCCACCACCCTCTGTGTAGAAAAAGTTGGCCCTCGAGTTTCTATTAAATCTTTCCCCTCTCACCTTAAACCTATGCCCTCTTGCTCAATTTCCCCATCTCTGGGTTAAAGATTATATGCATTCACCCCATCTATTCCCCTCATGATTTTATACTCTATATATATATATATATATATGGAAAAAAAGAGCATGAAAGAAAGCCTGCGGGGAATATAAAAACTGACTCGCAAAGCTTCTTTAGATATGTAAAAAGGAAATGATTAGTGAAGACAGATGTAGGCCCCTTACAATCTGAGACAGGTGAATTTATAATGGAAAACAAAGAAATGGCAGAACAGTTAAATGAGTACTTTGCTTGTGTCTTCCTTCGTGAAAACAGAACCAATCTCCCAGAAATTCTACAGGGAGGGAGGAACTGAAGGGAATCCACATTAGTCAGGAAATGGTGTTAGGTAAACTGTTGGGATTGAAGGCAGATAAATCCCCAGGGCCTGGTGGCCTGCATCCCAGAGTACTCAGGGAGGTGGCCCTAGAAATTGTGGATGTATTGGTGATCATTTTCCAATGTTCTCTCGACTCTGGATCAGTTCCTGTGGACTGGAGGGTAGCCAATGTAACTCAATTTTTTCAGAAAGGAGGGAGAGGGAAAACAGGGAATAATAGACCAGTTAGCCTTACATCGGTAGTGGGGAAGATGCTTGAGGCGATTATTAAAGATGTTATAGCAGCACATTTGGAAAGCAGTGATGGGATCGGTCAAAGTCAGCATGGATTTATGAAGGGGAAATCATTCTTGACTACTCTTTTGGAAATTTTTGAGGATGCAACAAGTAGAATGGATAAGGGAGAGCCAGTGGATATGGTGTATCTGGACTTTCAAAAAGCCTTTGACAAGATCCCACACAAGAGATTAGTGTGCAAAATTAGAGCACATGGTATTGGGGGTAGGGTATTGACATGGATAGAGAACTGGTTGGCAGACAGGAAGCAAAGAGTAGGAATTAACGGGTCCTTTTCAGAATGGCAGGCAGTGACTAGTGGGGTGCTGCAAGGCTCGTTGCTGGGACCCCAGTTGTTTACAATATATATTAACGATTTCGACGAGGGAATTAAATGAGACATCTCCAGGTTTGCGGATGACACAAAGCTGGGTGGCAGTGTGAGCTGCGATGAGGATGCTGTGAGGTTGCAGGGTGACTTGGATAAGTTGGGAGAGTGGGCAGATGCATGCCAGATGCACAATAATGTGGATAAATGTGAGGTTATCCACCTTGGTGGCGAGAACAGGAAGACAGATTATTATCTGAATGGTGTCAGATTAAGAAAAGGGGAGGTACAACGAGATCTGGGTGTGCTTGTACATCAGTCACTGAAGGTAAGCATGCAGGTACAGCAGGCAGTGAAGAAAGTTAATGGCATGTTGGCCTTCATTGCGTGAGGATTTGAGTTTAGGAGCAAGATCCTACTGCAGTTGTACAGGGCCCTGGTGAGACCGCACCTGGAGTACTGTGTGCAGTTTTGGTCTCTTAATTTGAGGAAGGACATTATTGCTATTGAGGGAGTACAGCGTAGGTTCACCAAGTTAATTCCCGGGATGGCAGGACTGACATATGATGAAAGAATGGGTCGACCGGGCTTGTATTCACTGGAATTTAGAAGGATGAGAGGGGATCTTAAAGAAACATACTAAAAATTCTTAAAGGATTGGACAGGCTAGATGCAGGAAAAATGTTGGGGGAGTCCAGAACCAGGGCTCACAGTTTAAGAATAAGGACTGAGATGAGGAAAAACTTCTTCACCCAGAGAGATGTGAATCTGTGGAATTCTCCACCGCAGAAAGTAGTGGAGGCCAATTTACTGGATGTTTTCTAGAGAGAGTTAGATTTAGCTCATGGGGCTAAAGGAATCAGGGGTGTGGGGGAAAAAACAGGAATGGGGTACTGATTTTTGATGATCAGCCATGATCATATTGAATGCCGGTGCTGACTCAACGGGCCGAATGGCCTACTCCTGCACCTATTTTTCTATGTTTCACCCCCTCAGTCTCCTGTGCTCCAAGGAATAAAACCCTAGCCTGCCCAAACTCTCCCTATCGCTCAAGCCTTCGAGTCCTGACAATATCATTGCAAATCTTCTCTGTACCCTTTAAAGCTTCCTGTAGCAGTGACCAAAACGGAACACAATACTCTAAATGTGGCCCCACCAACATCGTGTACAACTTTAACATGTTGCGCAACTTCTATGCTCAATAGATACACAAAATACTGAGGTAACTCGGAGGGTTAGGCAGCATCTTTGGGCGGGGGGGGGGGAGGAAAGGTGAATTTTCGGGTCAGGACTGAGTGACTGAACGTCAACGTACCAAAAACCACTTTCACTATCCTATCTACTTGCATTATTACAATCTCAGCGATGCTGGGGGGGGGGGGGGGAGAATGGAACATGGATACGTGCGTTATGTGGTGTTTTCATACTTTTTTGTTAGTTAAAACTTTACTTCTTCCCTTCCTGGAACTTAAATCGGAAAACAATAGTAGGATTTGGATGTCATTGTGCTGTGTTTGCATTCTGATGCCCAGCTGACACACTGCTTTAAATGAAGGATTCTCATGAGGGTCGGAAATTAGAGATCAGAAAGTAGAAGACAATATCAAAAGGACACCGTGCTGGAGTAACTCAGCTGGGCATGCACATGGATAGGTGATGTTTTTGAGGTCGGGACCCTTCTTCAGACTTGACCTTAAAAGGTCACCTATCCATAATTCTCAGTTAATCAAGCACTTTATCTTTTGTGCGTTAGCCAGCATCTGCAGTTCCGTGTTTCTACAGAAGAAAATTTAGTTTTTGAGTTTAGGTTGGCAAAATGGGGCCCATCGGCTCACAGAGTCCACGCCAGTCATGATCACCTGTTCGTACCTGTTCTGTTATCTCACTTTCTCATCCATTCCCTGCACAATATGGGCATTTTGCAGAGGCCAATAAACCTACAAATCTGCACACCTTTGGGATGTGGGAGGAAAACGGAACACTTGGAGAAAACCCACGCAGTCATGCGTGCAAGCTTCGCACTGACAGCACCCGAAGTCAGGATTGAACTTGGGTCTCTGGCGCTGCAAGGCAGCAGCTCGACCACCTGCTCCACTTTGCCACCTTAAATGTCGTAGTTCTGCACGAGGCAAACTGCTGGGGGTTCTCGGCGGGTCAGGCAGCATCTACAGTGAGATCAGTCTGACAAAAGGGACATTCCTGACCCGAAACGTCCCCTGGCCATTCCCTGCACAGGCGCTGTCTGACCTGCCGAGTTCCTCCAGCGCTTGGTGGTGTAGTGTACAACCTAAAATGGACAGCAATGTTAATAAAGAGATGCATAAATCGATTTAAGATCTAAGTTTGAGAAGATCACCATTTAAAAAAGTACATTTTATTTTAGCAACCACACAAACCAAAGTGTTTGGAATAAATATTTGAAGAAACATAGAAACATAGAAAATAGGTGCAGGAGTAGGCCATTCGGCCCTTCGAGCCTGCACCGCCATTCAATATGATCATGGCTGATCATCCAACTCAGTATCCCGTACCTGCCTTCTCTCCATACCCCCTGTTCCCTTTAGCCACAAGGATCACATCTAACTCCCTCTTAAATATAACCAATGAACTGGCCTCAACTACCTTCTGTGGCAGAGAATTCCACAGATTCACCACTCTCTGTGTGAAAAAAAACGTTCTCATCTCGGTCCTAAACGACTTCCCCCTTATCCTTAAACTGTGACCCCTTGAGCTTGCAAACTCCACACAGACAACTGAGGTGATGATGGAACCAGAGTCGTTGGCGCTGTAAGGCAGTGGCTCTACCAGCTGCACCACTGTGCTGCCCACGTGAAAAGTGGATGTGCAGAATACTCAACATGGCAGACAGAACCTGTGGCAAGATGCCACATGTAAACCAGTTGGCCATTGCTGTCAGATCTGGGTTAATTGACCCAGAAAGCTCCCTAATCCCCTTCTGAGATCTGACAGGATTGTCATCTGTGTAGAAGTCACGGGTTTTCTGACATGTGGCCAGTGGATGTTGTTACTTGAGCTTGCGACTGTTCCGAGTTCTCCAGAAATGCTACCATATCAAGGAAAATGTGGCCTTTCTCCCTAAACCGTTCTCAGCCCCAGTGCAAAGCATTAGATGCTGCATTTGGTATCTAATGTTAAGATTAAATTATTATGGAAAATAGTGAGAAGCAGCTCAGATCGCCTAATGGAGAAATTGGAATCACAGTCATACAGCACGGAAACTGGCCCTTTGACCATGCCCACCAAGATGCCCCATCTAACCTAGTTCCAATGGCCCACGTTTGGTCCAAAACTTTTTCAGTAACAGGCAATGGTGGACAAAACAGAAGGATGAAGCATGAAAGTGTACATGGGGATTTTTTGTAATGAAGAATTGGAGTATAATTTAGTGTTGTCCTTGTAACTTGTGAAATTGGTTTATATTTTCCATGTATCCTGGTTTTAAACATTTGACTGAATGATTTTGCTGCTTTCCACATGCTGCTAATAGAGCTGATCAGTGTTCAAGGTTTGAAGTTGCTACCTACCATCAGAGGGAACTTACTGGGGTGAAACTTCATCCTCCAAGGCTCAGTTTACCCCCCAATGTGAATTGGTGGAAGAAATAACCCATGCTCACAGATCTCATCAGCACTTGGACACACACCGATGAGCCAAAACATTATGACCACTGACAGGTGAAGTGAATAACATTGGTTACCTTGTTGCAATGGCACCTGTCAAGGGGTGGGATATATTAGGCAGCAAGTGAACAGTCAGTTCTTGAAGTTGACGTGTTGGATGCAGGAGAAATGGGCAGGAGTAAAGACCTGAGCGACTTTGACAAGGGCCAATTTGTTATGGCCAGACGACTGGGTCAGAGCATCTCTGAAGCGGCAAGGCTTGTGGGGTGCTCCCGGTCAGCAGTGGTGAGTACCTACCGACAGTGGTCCGAGGAGGGACAAACCACAAACCGGCGACAGACAGGGTGTTGGGCGCCCAAGGCTCATCGATGCGCGAGGGCAACGAAGGCATATTAGGCAGGTGGTCATAATATTTTGGCTCATCAGTGTATAACGTAAATTTGAGGTTGCTGGAAGTTGTTGATGTAGCATTTGCCTATTTGGAGCTCCTTATCCAGAGTTTCAATAAACTAGGGGCTCTGAAACACCATGATCCCAATACATTCAATCTAGAACATCAATGGTTGGTGCTTTGTACTGTTGGGGAAGAAACCATGAGCTGCTTTTCGGTCACTGGTGGGGAATGGCACTGGTGGGGAATGGCACTGGTGGGGAATGGCACTGGTGGGGAATGGCACTGGTGGGGAATGGCACTGGTGGGGAATGGCACTGGTGGGGAATGGCACTGGTGGGGAATGGCAGTGGTGGGGAATGGCACTGGTGGGGAATGGCACTGGTGGGGAATGGCACTGGTGGGGAATGGCACTGGTGGGGAATGGCACTGGTGGGGAATGGCACTGGTGGGGAATGGCACTGGTGGGGAATGGCACTGGTGGGGAATGGCACTGGTGGGGAATGGCACTGGTGGGGAATGGCACTGGTGGGGAATGGCACTGGTGGAGAATGGCACTGGTGGGGAATGGCACTGGTGGGGAATGGCATTGGTGGGGAATGGCACTGGTGGGGAATGGCAGTGGTGGGGAATGGCACTGGTGGGGAATGGCACTGGTGGGGAATGGCACTGGTGGGGAATGGCACTGGTGGGGAATGGCAGTGGTGGGGAATGGCAGTGGTGGGGAATGGCAGTGGTGGGGAATGGCAGTGGTGGGGAATGGCACTGGTGGGGAATGGCACTGGTGGGGAATGGCACTGGTGGGGAATGGCAGTGGTGGGGAATGGCAGTGGTGGGGAATGGCACTGGTGGGGAATGGCAGTGGTGGGGAATGGCACTGGTGGGGAATGGCACTGGTGGGGAATGGCACTGGTGGGGAATGGCAGTGGTGGGGAATGGCACTGGTGGGGAATGGCACTGGTGGGGAATGGCACTGGTGGGGAATGGCAGTGGTGGGGAATGGCACTGGTGGGGAATGGCACTGGTGGGGAATGGCACTGGTGGGGAATGGCACTGGTGGAGGGACAAAATGGAGAGTTAACATTTGATCGTGGAATCTTTAGCTTCTGTTTGGATTGCATGAATCCATTAACTCGCTAGGTTGTGAGTGGAGCTGTCTCCATTTTTATTTAAACCTGGTTCTCCTGCTCTCTGGCTGGGGTAGTAGTTTTGGTAGTTGGCGTTGGTGGAACATTTCAGGAGGCCTCACTGTGTCCGTTACCTTTCACCTTTGTCTTGTAGGCAGGACTGGCACAATGGTCTGTACCTGGTTGATTGACAGCGATCAGTTTGAGAATGCAAAGGTAATGTTTTTAACATATGGTAACGAACTTTCTTGGCTAAGACTCTGATTAAATATTGAGATTGTTTTTTGCATTGTGCGCGATGGTTAGTATTTATATTCCAATTACATTGAACACAGCGGTGCATTAGGGTTAGGGTTAGGTAGTGTTCAGACAAGTGCCAGACGCCCAGGTTCGATCCTGACTACGGTGCTGTCTGCACAGAGTCTGCATGTTTCCCCTGTGACCACGTGGGTTTCCTCCGGGTGCTCTGGTTTCCTCCCACATTCCAAAGAGGTGCAGGTTTGTAGGTTAATTGGCCTCTGCAAATTGACCCTAGTGTGTAGGAAGTTGTAGAGTGATACAGTGTGGGAACAGGCCCTTCGGCCCAACTTGCCCACACCGGCCAACATGTCCCAGCTACACTAGTCCCACCTGCCCGCGTTTGGTCCATATCCCTCCAAACCTGTCCTATCCATGTACCTGTCTAACTGTTTCTTAAACATTGGGATAGTCCCTGCCTCGACTACCTCCTCTGGCAGCTTATTCTATACACCCATCACCCTTTGTGGAAAAAATTACCCCTCAGATTCATATTAAATCTTTTCCTCTTCTCCTTAAACCAATGTCCTCTGGCCCTCGATTCCCCTACTCTGGGCAAGTGAAACTGGGGTAACGTAGAACTCGTGCGCGGGTGATTGCTGGTCAGTGCGGAATCTGTGGGCCAAAGGGACTGTTTCCACACTGTTTCTCTGATCCAAAGACTAGGATCTTGCAGTAATGTTTTGGTGGTCTTTCGCAGGAGAGTTTGGATTACTTTGGAGAAAGACGAACGGACACAAGTGTCAGCTCAAAGTTTCAGGGAGTGGAAACTCCTTCCCAGGTAACGTCACCAGCACTTGTCTTACCATGCCAACTTTACAGCACTATTTTGATTTTGTAAACGACCAGTGTGCTTTAGAATATCTGGGGTTTGCAATGCATTTGCAACAAGTTAATCATCTCAAATAACCTTGTTAACTTACATATTGTCTTTTGAATCTCCAATGTTGACATTGGGTTGGATTTGTTCTGGGACCAAATTTTCAAATACATTAAATCCATTAAATTAATGAGGTTTACCAAGCCCTGATTGTAACACTAATTAACTGATTATTTGATGTGTACATGATAAACCGTAATTTGGGCTCTTACATTTGCATGTTAGAGGCATTCATAACTTTTGAGTAAAGATGAGGGTTTTCTAACAAGGGGAAATTGTGCTGTTCACTGCATATAAAGTCATGAAGTGTGTAGACTGGCCCTGTGGCCCAGTATGTCAATGCCGATCAAAAGATGCCCCATTTAAGCTCGTCCCATTTGCTTATGTTTGGCCCATACCCGTCAACCTTTCTTATTCATGCACTCCGTTAAATATTGTTAATGTACTGACTCGACTACCTCCCTTGGCAGCTCGTTGCATTTACCCTCTATATGGAAAATGTTGCCCCTCAGGTTCCGATTAAAACTTTTCCCCTCTGGTACCTAATTCATTTACTCTGGGTGAAAGACTCCATGCGTTCTATCTGTGCAGTCACCTTATTATCTTAAACCTATGCCCTCTAGTTCTTGATATTTATTCTGTCCCCCGATCCAGGTAAACATCTGTGCATTCACCCTATCTATTAGACAATAGACAATAGATGCAGGAGGAGGCCATTCGGCCCCTTGAGCCAGCACCGCCATTCAATGTGATCATGGCTGATCATTCTCAATCAGTACCCCGTTCCTGCTTTCTCCCCATACCCCCTGACTCCGCTATCCTTAAGAGCTCTATCTAGCTCTCTCTTGAATGCATTCAGAGAATTGGCCTCCACTGCCCTCTGAGGCAGAGAATTCCACAGATTCACAACTCTCTGACTAAAAAAGTTTTTCCTCATCTCTGTTCTAAATGGCCTACCCCTTATTCTTAAACTGTGGCCCCTGGTTCTGGACTCCCCCAACATTGGGAACATGTTTCCTGCCTCTAACGTGTCCAACCCCTTAATAATCTTATACGTTTCGATAAGATCCCCTCTCATCCTTCTAAATTCCAGTGTATACAAACCTAGTCGCTCCAGTCTTTCAACATATGACAGTCCCGCCATTCCGGGAATTAACCTAGTAAACCTACGCTGCACGCCCTCAATAGCAAGAATATCCTTCCTCAAATTTGGAGACCAAAACTGCACACAGTACTCCAGGTGCGGTCTCACTAGGGCCCTGTACAACTGCAGAAGGACCTCTTTGCTCCTTTACTCAACTCCTCTTGTTATGAAGGCCAACATTCCATTGGCTTTCTTCACTGCCTGCTGTACCTGCATGCTTCCTTACAGCGACTGATGCACTAAGACACCCAGATCACGTTGTACGTCCCCTTTTCCTAACTTGACACCATTCAGATAATAATCTGCCTTCCTATTCTTACCACCATAGTGGATAACCTCACACTTATCTACATTAAACTGCATCTGCCATGCATCCGCCCACTCACACAACCTGTCCAAGTCACCCTGCAACCTCATAGCATCTTCCTCACAGTTCACACTGCCACCTACCTTTGTATCATCTGCAAATTTGCTAATGGTACTTTTAATCCCTTCATCCAAGTCATTGATGTATATTGTAAATAGCTGCGGTCCCAACACCGAGCCTTGCGGTACCCCACTAGTCACTGCCTGCCATTCTGAAAGGGACCCATTTATCCCCACTCTTTGCTTTCTGTCTGTCAACCAACTTTCTATCCATGTCAGTACCCTACCTCCAATACCATGTGTTCTAATTTTGCCCACCAATCTCCTATGTGGGACCTTGTCGAAGGCTTTCTGAAAGTCGAGGGTCACCACATCCACCGGCTCTCCCCTGTCAATTTTCCTAGTTACATCCTCAAAAAATTCCAGTAGATTAGTCAAGCACGATTTCCCCTTCGTAAATCCATGCTGACTCGGAACGATCCTGTTACTGCGATCCAAATGCTCCGCAATTTCGTCTTTTATAATTGACTCCAGCATCTTCCCCACCACTGATGTCAGACTAACTTGTCTATAATTTCCCATTTTCTCTCTCCCTCCTTTCTTGAAAAGTGGGATAACATTAGCTACCCTCCAATCCACAGGAACTGACCCGGAATCTATAGAACATTGGAAAATAATCACTAATGCGTCCACAATTTCTAGAGCCACCTCCTTAAGCACCCTGGGATGCAGACCATCAGGCCCTAGGGATTTATCAGCCTTGAGTCCCATCAGTCTACCCAAAACTTTTTCCCCCCATGATTTTGTACACCTCTATAAAATCACCCCTCGGCTCCTGTGCTCCAAGGAATAACGTCTGGATAGTGGATGTGGAGAGGATGTTTCCACTAGTGGGAGAGTCTCGAACCAGAGGCAATAGCCTCAGAATCAAAGGACAAACCTTTAGAAAGGAAATGAGGAGAAATTTCTGTCGTCAGTGGGAGGCGAATTTGTGGAGGCCGTCGAAGGCGGAGATTGATAGATTCTCTTTAGTAAGGGTGTCAGGAGGTATGGGGAGAAGGCAAGAGAATGGGGTTGAGAGGTAGACCAGCCATGATTGAATGGCGGAGTAGGCTTGATGGGCCGAAAGGCTTAATTCTGCTCTGAGAACTTATGAAAAGGAGCAGATTCAAGCCATTCAGCCCATCAAGGCTACTCTGCCAGTCAATCGTGGCCGGCCTATTTTTCCCTCTCAACCTCTCCCTACAGCTCAGGCCCTCGAGTCCCGGCAACATCCTTGTAAATGGTCTCTGCGACCTTCCAGCTTAACGACGTCCTTCCTCTAGCATGGCGACTAAAACTGGATACAGCTCTTTAAGTGTGAGGAGAGGGTGTATTTGAAGTTTTGCACTACTTTACAGAGCAGATACGTTGGGTATTACGAAGTAATGAAGAACGAGTACAAACGACAGCCACCACCTCCGAAGAAACTCAAAATGAAAAGTATCAGAATCTATTCCATTCATGGTTAGTAGTTTGTATATCATATCCTTTACTCTGCGTAGTTAATGGTGGTGTTTGAAACCCGCACATGGGCTTTGGACATGAGCACATCAATGTGCTCCTCTTACTTAAACATTAACTCAGGACTAGTTTGCCTTAATTCTACTCTTATCAGGTGTCCCGTATCTGTTCGTTTATAGGTAAACCAATATAAATTCTATTCACAAAATGCTGGAGTAACTCAGCAGGACAGGCAGCATCTCAGGAGAGAAGGAATGAGGAAAAACCTTTTCAGTCAGAGAGTTGTAAATCTGTGGAATTCTCTGCCTCAGAAGGCAGTGGAGGCCAATTCTCTGGATGCTTTCAAGAGAGAGCTAGATAGAGCTCTTAAAGATAGCGGAGTCAGCGGGTATGGGGAGAAGGCAGGAATGGGGTACTGATTGAGAATGATCAGCCATGATCACATTGAATGGCGGTGCTGGCTCGAAGGGCCGAATGGCCTCCTCCTGCACCTATTGTCTATTGTTCTCGGTGGGCCAAAGAGCCCGTTTCCTCGCTGTATCTCTAACCTAAACTAAACCTGGTTCCAATCGAAAAATGTTATCTGTCCATTGACTCCGCAGATGGTGCCTGACCTGTTGAGTTCCTCCAGCGCATTGCTTCCTGTTTAATTTTCAGTGGACATGGTGCTCGGAAGCCTCCATCTTTGCTGCTAATCTTTCTCTGTGAAACATTTCTTCCATTCCATCCTTGAATGGATGAAGTTAAAAAGGCAAAGTGCTAGAGTAAAGAACTGAAGAAGGGTCCTGACCCAAAACGTCACCTCTCCATGTTCTCCAGAGATGCTGCTTGACCCGCTGAGTTACTCCTGTACTTTGTGTCTTTTTTTAAACCAACATCTGCAGTTCCTTGTGTTCCCATTGAATGGATGGACAATGCTTTCATTGTGATATGTTTGTGTGAAATAATTTCCCAGGAGCAGAATTAGACCATTCGGCCCATCGTGTCCACCCCACCATTCATCATGCCTGAACTGTCTTTCCCTCTCAACCCCTTTCTCCCCATAACCTTTGACGCCCTTAATCAAGAATGTGTTGGGTGCCCGCTATCCCATATGGTGAGATTGGGATGGGGGGGGGGGAAACTATTGTAGTTCCCCTAAATGGGCTTTATTTCTCTTTTTGTTTCCGGATCTCCAACATTTGCACTGTGAGATCTTGGAATGCAATAGTACAAATCTCATTTGACGTAAACTTGCATGATTTTCATGAGAATGATCAAGCCTGTAACAACTATGATTCTTATAAAGTTATTTCCTTATCCCACCCCCCCACAGGAGTTGGTCGGAACAATGGTAGTGACTTGAAAGTTGAAATCATCGTGAAGAAGGTGCTGGTATTTCAGTGTGTGTGCGCAACACAGGAAAACTGCAAGGTAAAGTAGTCAATGATTAGCAAAAAAAAACAGAAAAGCACAACTTGTTTCATTCAAACAGAGTAACATGTTTTTAAATCTTCAGGTTCAAGTAAACAGAGGAGCATTGGCTCATAATTCTGCTGCCATTTTGCATGCATTTGAATACAAGTCTGTACAGTGTGGCATGTGGTGTATGTTCAAGCGTGTTCTTTATGTCCCAGGTAGAACAACATTCCTACTTGCAGAAACACGACAGAATATGTAAACAGTTCATTATAAAGAATATAATAAACAAGAAAAAAAAAGTTCAGTGTGTGTGTATATACTGATCAGCCAAAACATTATGCCCACCTGCCTAATATGCTGTTGGTCCTCCGTGTGCAGCCCCATACGCAGCAGGGTGCGATGCACTGTGTATTGTGACACATTCCTCCCATGACCACAATTAACATTTTCTGTGACTTGTGCCACAGTCGACCAGACGGGATAGCCTTCGTTGCCCTCGCGCATCGATGAGCCTTGGGCGCCCAACACCCTGTCTGTCGCCGGTTTGTGGTTTGTCCCTCCTCGGACCACTGTCGGTCGGTACTCACCACTGCTGACCGGAGCACCCCACAAGCCTTGCCATTTCAGAGATGCTCTGACCCAGTCGTCTGGCCATAACAATTTGGCCCTTGTCAAAGTCGCTCAGGTCTTTACTCCTGCCCACTTCTCCTGCATCCAACACGTCAACTTCAAGAACTGACTGTTCACTTGCTGCCGAATATATCCCACCCCTTGACAGGTGCCATTGTAACAAGATAATCAATGTTATTCACTTCACCTGTCAGTGGTCATAATGTTTTGGCTGATCGGTGTATACACAGATCATTTATATATGTATAATATACATACATAGACACATACATACACGCACACATAGGTGCATTCAATGATCTATTCGATGAATCTCATGCCAACTGGGTGAATGATAGTGGGATAAAGCTGTCAATATGTGCTCACCATGAGGAGGTGTTCCTGGGTGAAGCATACTGCAGGGTGACCAAGGATGGACAGAGCACAAGGCCACCTGCTGAGAAGATGGTGGGCTGCCTCTGTATTCTTGCAGTGCCGGTTGCAATGATACTGTATGGTGTTGGAGAGGGAGCGTCAGTAACCAAGCAGGAACAGTTCATGGCTTTGTCCCATGGGCTTCCAGTGTGGTTCCGCTCTGCCCCTTTTGCTAATGATATGGATATTCAAAAAAGGAGACCAATCGCTCTCCTTTCTAATATCGTGATGCCCAGCCATTTCTGTTTGAGGGTGGAACAGTGATACAACAATAAAGTTGCTGCCTTACAGCGCCAGAGACCCAGATGTGATCCTGACCACGGGTACTGTCTGTACGGAGTATGCACGTTCTCCCCGTGACTGCGTGGGTTTGCTCCAGGTGCTCTGATTTCCTCCCACTTCCCACAGATGCGCAGGTTTGCAGGTTAATTGGCTTTGGTAAATTCTCCCTTGTCTCCCTAATGCCAGTGTATAGCGTGATTGCTGGTCAGCACAGACTTGGTGAACCAAAAGGCCTGTTCCTGCACTGCATCTCTAACTTAAACTAAACCTTGAGGTGAGGAGGGGGGGGGGGGGGGGGGGGGGGTGGTGGTGGAGGCTGATATGATAGTGGTATTTAAGAGGCTTTTAGCTAGGCTCATTGAACTCCTGCCACCTGCAGAGGTTTTCGGATGACTCTGCAATTGTGGGCTGCATCAGTGAGGGGAGGGAAGCTGAATACAGAGGTGTAGTCAACAACTTTGTTGACTGGTGTGGGCTGAATCACCTGCAGTTCAACACCTACCAGACTAAGGACTTTAGTGGTGGACTTTAGGAGGAGACTAACTCCCCTGTCCACGTCAAGGGTGTGGATGTGCAGTTTACCAAGGAGCCCAAGTTCCTTGGAGTGTACCTGGACGGTAAACTGGACTGGTCCAGGAACGCTGAGGCCCTGTACAAGAAAGGACAGAGCCGGCTGTACGTTTTGTGAAGACTCCACTCCTTCAATGTCTGCAGTAAGATGCTGCAGATGTTCTACCAATCAGTGGAGGCCAGTGCCATCTTCTTCGCTGCTGTGTGTTGGGGCAGTCAGGTGAAGACTGCGGATGCCAACAGGTTTATCAAGTTCGTCAGGAAGGCTGGCTCTGTCCTGGGGGCGGAGTTGGATTAATTGGAGGTGGTCTGGGAGGGGAGGATGCTCCTCAAACTGCAGAGCATCTTGGACAATACAGCTCACCCCCTCCATGACACACTGGTCAACCTGAGGAGTACCTTCAGTTATAGACTGATTACACCAAGATGCAGCACCGATCACCTCAGGAGATCCTTTTTCCCTGTGGCTATCAAACTGTACAACTCCTCCCCCTACTGTCATGGGGTAGACTGAGACTGACTCCCCCCACCCCCCCCAATCTTTGCACATCACTTTAATTTAATGTTTCATGTATTTCATGTTTTATGACTGTTGGCAGATCAATTTTCCTCCTGGGATAAATAAAGTTCTATCGTATCGTACATGCAGGGAATGGAGAGAGATGGATCATGGGCAGGCTGAGGAGATTTGTTTAATGTGGCGTCATGTTCAGCATGGACATTGTGGGCCAAAGGGCCTGTACCTGTGCTGCCCTGTTCCACTCCACTGTCTCCATCGTGCACTGTCGCTCCAGGTTGTCTCTCTTTCACTGCTCACATTCAAGCCTCAGATAGTTTATGTTTAGATTCAGCATGAAAACAGGTCCTTCGGCCCACCGAGTCCGTGCCGACCAACAATTGCCCCGTACACTGGTTCTATCCTTCACACTGGGGACAATTTGCAGAAGCCAATTAACCTCCAAACCTGCACGTCTTTGGGATGTGGGCGAAAACTGGAGCACCCGGAGAAAACTCACTCGGTCACGGGGAGAGCGTGCAAACTCCGTACAGACAGCACCCGTAGTCAGGGTCTAACCTGGGTCTCTGGCGCTCTGAGACAACAACTCTACCGCTGCGCCGCCATCATTTAAATTTTAAACTACGGGTTTTGCCTGACGATGGCCAATTATCCCAAGTTGTTTCCGATGATTGGGGAGACCAGAACTAGGGGGCATAGTCTTAGAATAAGAGGGGGCTCTTTTAAAACTGAGATGAGGAGAAACTTCTTCGCTCAGAGGGTGGTTAGTCTGTGGAATTCGCTGCCTCAGGGAGCTGTGGATGCAGGAAAGTTAAATAAATTTAAAACAGAAATAGATTGTTTTTTAATAGACAAGGGAATTAGGGGTTACGGGGAGCGGGCAGGGAAGTGGACATGAGCTATGGTTAGTATAGTAAGACCTGAGTAATCTCCTGGACAAGTTTCGATCGCCTAGCTTGGGGTCGGAGAGGAATTTCCCGGATTTTTTCCCCAAATTGGCCTGGGTTTTTATCCGTTTTTTCGCCCCTCCCAGGAGATCACACGGTTCTTTTGAGTGGGAAGAAGGGCGATAGTGGGAAGGGGGTTGGGGCAGGATCAGCCATGATCGTATTGAATGGCGGAGCGGGCTCGAGGGGCCGGTTGGCCTACTCCTGCTCCTATGTTCTTGTGTTCTTGTGTACTTAACACATTTGGCACTTGTTTGTACTGTGTCCGCGTTAACTGAGCATTGTCAGACTGCCACGTGTAACACAGTTTTTGTGTGCAGCTGTTCTTTGATGCTGGGAGCAACTCTGCGATAATTAGTTTGGAGAGTGGTCCCGAGGTCAGCGGAGATGTTAAAGTCAGATTTGAATCTAATGGGGTAAGTGTATTCACCTTAAAAATTAAAAAAATTAATAAAAGAATAAACACACAATTTTAAAAAAAAAAGTAACCTTCCACTTTACTTTTGCCTCCTATCCAGAGCCTACCTAAAGGTTACGACGACTGTCCTTTCTACTTTTGGTTCAACACGTCGTTCATTGTAAATAATAGGTACAGTCCAAATATAGTTTATTTTAAAAGGAAAAAAAAAGTCTGATCTATACTTGGCAGAAAGCTGGAAAGAGTGCAGAGACGATCTGCAAGAGTGTTGCCAGGACCGGAGGGCCTGAGCCACAGGGAGAGGTTGGGCGGGCTAGGACTTTATTCCTTGGCGTGCAGGATGCTGAGGGGTGATCTTATTAGAGGTGTACACGGTCATGAGAGGAATAGACAGGGTGCATGCCAAGTCTTTTACTCAAAGTAGGGGAATCAAGAACCAGAGAACATAGTACTAATGTGGGAGGGGAAAGATTTAATAGGAACCTGGGGGGCATCTTTTTCAGAGGGTGGTGGGTTTTTGGAATGAGTTCCATGGGGAGGTAGTTGAGTCAGGGATTGTAATGTTTAAAAGACATTTGGAATATCTTGGAGACATGGATAGAAAAGGTATAGAAGGATATGGGCCAATTGGAGGCAGGTGGGTCTACTGAGGATGGGACAGCTTGGTTAGCATGGACAACTTGGGCTGAAGGGCCTGTTTCTGTGCTGTATGACTCTGATTCCAAAACAGCACCTTGTTTTCTGGCTCATGCAAGTGGTAGTTTAGATGTAGTTTCATATTTTGTTCAGCTTTCAAACTGCCTCTCCAATTTGGGATTTGTAGATGCAAGCACTTTACATGGATGGGCAAACGCTGGTTCAGTTCTCTGGCTAAGGTGTTCCCTTTAGAGGGACTGTGTAACCTAAAGTGCCCTCCATCTCACCCACTGGTTGATGCTTGACAAGTTGATGTCATGCTGGTCAATAGCATCTGGTTATCATTCGACCGGGGAAAGAGTGGGGCTTTAGGGGTAGAATCAAGAGGGGGAGAAGATATCTCTGAAATCAACTTGATGTTGGCATACTGAAGAAGCTTTGGAAGGATAAAACGAGGAACTGCAGACGCTGGTTTACAGAAAGAACACAAAGTGCTGGAGTAACTCAGCGGGTCAGGCGGCATCTCTGGAGAATGTGGATGAGTTGGAAGAGTTTAATTTAGTTTATCACGTGCACCAAGGTACAATGAAAAGCTTTTGTGTGCTATCCAGTCAGCGGAAAGTCTACATGATTACAATCAAGCCATCCTGTGTACAGATACAGGATAGAGAGTATAACGTTTAGTGTAAGATAACGTCTGATTAATGATGGTTCAAAGCTGATAGATGGGAGGTCATGACCGCTCTCTCATTGCTGAGAAGACAGTTGCTTGTCTAGCAGCAGAGATGGCTGTTGGATTCCTCATTGGGTCTTCTGCTTGGCTTGGAGACGAGAGACCGCTGGATCGGCAGCAAACTAAAATGCCGGAGGAGCTGTGCAAATTGTGCGGCAGCTTCGAAGAGGGAGGCGACAGAAGCTAATTTAAAAAAAAAAACTGTTCGACATTATTGAGTGAAACTTGAAACTCTGACGATTAAAGTGTGTGGAATTCTATGATTTAGTGGACGATTTGAGCCTAAAACTATACGAGTAGTTGAGAATAAAAGGCGTTAATTATTCTGCTTGGCTTTGCAAATGAGAAGTTTGGAAAACTGTAGTTATACAGTTAGTAGCAGACTCTTTGGCCCAACTCATCCAGGCTGACCACTATGCCCTGTTTGACCTCTCTGTCCTGGGCACCCACCAGTCTCCGGGTGAGGCTGAACATAAATTGGAGGAACAGCGCCTGATATTTTGCTTGGGCAGCTTACAGCCCAGCAGTATGAACATTGATTTCTCTGACATCAAGTGACCCTTGCTTTCCCTCTCTCTCCGTCCCTCCCCCACCCTAGTCCTTTGACTAGTTTCACTGTCCTCCTGATTAATTTTACTGTTTGTATGCCTTCTTGTCACGTCCCCCTCGTCCAACAATGAACCATTCTACATTTCCTTGATCAGCATCTGCTTTGATGTTCTTTTCACACCTTGCATGTTTTTTGTACCCTTCCATATCTCAGTTCCCTCTCCCCTGACTCTCGATGTATGGAAGCACCTTGACCCGAAACGTCGCCCATTCCCTCTCTCCCGAGATGCTGCCTGTGCCGCTGAGTTACTCCAGCATTTTCCATCTCTCCTATTTACCTGCATTTGGCCCATATCTTGCCCAACCTTTCCTATCCATTGTACCTGTCCAAGTGTCTTTTGAATGCTGTTATAGTGCCTGCCTCAACTACCTCCCCTGGCCATCTGCGGTAAAAGATGCCCCCCATCTTCCTAGTAAATCTTTTTTGGATTTTCCTACCTGTAAAAAAGATTGTGGGTTAATTTTGCAGGTTAAATGTGTGCTTGTGACAGTCAGGGCAGTTCTTTAAACTTGACCAGTACCACTGATATTTGTCTGGAGCATTTAAAAAGCACTGCAGACACAGATTTGCAGATGCTTGTTTGCAAAAATAATGTTGGAGTAACTCAGCGGGAACACAGGTAGACAGGTAGAACACAGCGGTAGAGTTGCTGCCTTGCAGCACAGAAACCAGAGTTCAGTTCTGACCACGAGTGTTGTCTCTGTGGAGTTTGTACGTTCTCCTTGTTACCACGTGAGTTTTCTCTGGTTTCATCCACACTCCAAAGACATGTGGGTTTTTTGAAGGTTAATTGGCTTCTGTAAATTGTCCCCCGGTGTGTAGGGTAGAACAAGGGTAGAGTTGATCGCTGGCCGGCGCAGGCCTCAGTGGGCCAAAGGGCCTATTTCCACGCTGTCTCTTTTGGGGGGAGGTGGGGGGGGGGGGGAGGGAGTATTCCCTGTTGAAGCTTCGTGTTCCCTGCTGTAATGTGTCGTTCTCCATTTCAGGCTCTGCTTGTCCAGGGATGAACTCGATAACCCCCACAAGCCAAAAACCTGGAAAATCTACAGCGAAAAATTTGCAGTTGAGGTGAACTTTGACGAACCGGATTCCAGTTAATCTTGTACCACCTCTGGCTAGAGACGTGGAGATGACGCCAGGCAGTTTGTGATGTAAATATTATTTGGGGAAGTGTGCCACTGCCTTCTGTGGGGAGGAGGGAGAGATTACCGTCCCTATTACTATGGTGTTGTCACAGAACTATACTGTGGAAACTTCTACCTGCTGCAACACATTCCAGTTTAAAAACTGGTTTTTTTTGTACTGAATGGAAAAGAAATGTTGTCAAAGTGGCAGCCTTCCCTGTTAATGCCGAGCCTTTCTCAGTCTATCTTTCCTTAAGATTGCCAGTGTTGTGTTTACCTCAAAGAGGGTTGATTATCCGTGATCCCAGGACTGGATTAGATGTTTTTTTAAAAAGAACCTTTGATATTTTTACCCGTCCACCGCTTACTTTCTCTGACAGAACGCGGACAATCGTCAATGTTACAACAGCGTTAGTACAAACGTGATCTTCCACTCCCCCTCCCCCTTCAGCTGATTTCATTTTTTATTTTTGCCTTTCTCTCATACTTTGTCACGTGTGCCCTCTGCACGAGTAGCCTGAATGTATTTAACAGTCGTCGTGCAGTATTCAGATACCAGCAAGAGACCTCTCTGGCTCGGGGGCTCAGCCACAGCACTGCACCTGTGGAGGGGAAAGGTGTGAGAAGCCCACACAGGCACTGATGTCATTGTCCTGTTGAGTGATCTGACTGTTCGTATCTGCCTAATGAAGTGGTCCTCCAGACCCTCGAGCCTAGATCACTTTCAATGGAACTTTGTACATTTCTTGTCTGATTCACTCGCGCACGATTGTAGCATGGGTGGTAATGTTTAACTATGATAAAACGCATCTATCACTGTAGAGTTCTTGAATTTCTCAATAAACAGTAAAATGCCAATTTCCTAGTTTGACATTCCTCCTGGGCATTGCAGCAAACATTGGTGGTTCTTTGTAGAAACAAAGACCTGCAGATGCTGGTTTACACCAAAGATCGACACAGTGCTGGAATATAAGAAAATAACTGCAGATGCTGGTACAAATCGATTTATTCACAAAATGCTGGAGTAACTCAGCAGGTCAGGCAGCATCTCGGGAGAGAAGGAATGGGTGACGTTTCGGGTCGAGACCCTTCTTCAAACTAGCATATCCCCCCGTTGGTTTCCGAACAGAATTGACATGTACCTTGGTGATGCTTACAGATGGGGAAAAGGTTTGGGTTCATTATTGTCACGTGCACTGAGGTACAGTGAAAAGCCTTGAAAAAGATCCATTTCTCACTCCTCCCCGTAAGTAGACTCTATGGTTGGGAAGTGGGACGGGTATTAAAAAGATGTGTAGTCTTTTGAAATGACACCTGGTTTCAATGTATTGGGCATCTTGTTTGCCCAGACCAGAGGTTTGTTGTGGAAATTCTACTTTACACCTGATCATGCCCAACATTGCATTGAATGAAAGAGACGACATGGAAACGGGCCCTTCGGCCCACAGAGTCGGTGCCGGCCGGTGATACTTCATTGTTGCCGTTCACACTTGTTCTGTTATCCCACTTTCTCGTCCACTCCTTGCACAACAGGGGCAGTTTACAGGACCAATTAACCTACAAACTTGCACATCTTTGCGAAGTGGGAGGAAATCTGAAAACCCACACGGTCACAGAGAGAACGTACAAACTCCACAGCACCTAAGGTCAGGATTGAACCTGGATCTTTGATGCTGTGAGGCAGTGGCTCGACAAGCTGTTCCACATTTTAAAAAACTAGTTAGGCTCATGGTATGTAATTTGGCACTCTACAAACGTTAACAGCACAGAGTCCTAACTGTAAAATGAAGACCTTTAACGTGTATGTTCCTGGTAGTTTAATGGCATTCATTTGGAAAACATGAATGAGGAAAAGTGACAATCCATAATCTAACAAATATAGCAAAATAACTTTCTCATTGTTACCCTCCCCTACACATTAATAAAAATTGGCACTGTTGTTCTTCCAGCTTGTTTTGTGGTACTGGATCTTTGGATTCCTGTCTCTCTCTCTTGTGCGTCACGGAAGCAAGGCTTTCCTTTTAACTTAAATGTCAATGTCAGCAGTAATTAAGTGTCTCAAATTTAAAGTCCAGCTGCTTTTGAATGAATCCAGCTCCTGCCTTGCACTGCCACTTCCGCACGGAATACCGAATATCCAGGTTTTGTATCTAGATGGGCCCTAAAGTCAACTGTCGCAGCACAACCAAACTCCCCGAGGTAAGGCACGATCACCACCAAACGCACTTCAGTCACTCATGTGTTTCATCATGGCTCTTCTACTCAGTTCATAGGCCAGGAATAGGGCACCGTTGGCAGGGAATGCTCGTATCATGGTCGGTGTTAGCCCAGAGTATATTGCTTTAATACCTGTGGAGAGAAAAACATCTTTACAAGAGTACAGCACAGGAACAGGCCATTTATCCCATGGGGCAGTGCGGCGGCAGAGCCACTGCCTTACAGCGCCAGTGATCCTGACTACGGGTGCTGCCGGTACAGAGTTTGTACGTTCTCCCGGTGACAGTGTGGGCTTTCTCTGGGTGTCCTGGTTTGCTCCCACATTCCAAAGACGTTTGTCGGTTAATTGGCTTTGGTAAATTGGTCCTAGTGTGTAGGATAGTGCTAGTGTACGGGATGATCAATGATTGGCACGGACTCGGTGGGCCACAAGGCCTGTTTCCGCTGTGTATCTCTAAAGTTCTACAATGTCTGTGCTAAACAGGATGTCAAGACCAACTCTTGTCTGCATGCATGTGATCCATTCCCTACATATCCATGTTCCTATCTAAAAAGGCTTAAACACCACCATTGTATCTAGTGTGTTTCAGACACTGCCCTCTTTAAAAACTGCCCCATCTACTCATCCCTCCGGCCCAGATTTGGCCTTCAGGCTTTGCCCCTTTCATCTTTAAAGCTATGCCCTCTTGACATTTTCCACCTTGGGGGAAGAAAGGTTCTGACCATCTACGTGATCTCTGCCTCTCATCATTTTGTATACTACTTGGGTTTCCCCTTGATTTTTGGCAAAACAATCCAAGTCTGTCCAACCTCCAATACCCTCTGATCCGGGCATCCTCCTGGTAAACCTCTGTACCCTCTCCAAAGCCTCCACATTCTTCCTGTAATGGGGGCAACCAGAACTGCACGCAATGCTCCAAGTGCGCCTGACCAAAGTCTTAGAGCTGCATCGTTTACAAGCTGGGAATGACAGATTTTGAGGCTGATACAATGGAAGTTGCGTTGCATTGTAAATGGTCAGGCTTCTACAGCTCCTGGTTTTTCCTGTCAAATGGAGACCAGCTTGGCCATTTTTATTTTCTAAACTCCCTGTCACACCGCCTTGTCCATCATTGCTCTGGTCTTAAATAGACATGTTTCCATTTGCTCCCTTCCAATGGGCTGGCACCATTCCAGCATCCAGGGAGTTTGGAACATGACCTCAAAGCTACTTTTAGAACCAGTAATGCAGCCAAACCGGTTTCAAGGGATTTGTCTGCTGTTAGTTCCCTCAATGATTCCATTTATTAATAGCTGACAGTCTCTCCGTCATTGGAACCTTGCTTCTTCTCCAACTCTGTTTGCTGCACTAAGCTTTATTTCAGTGGCAATTTCAGAGGTAGTTGAGGCAGGTACGTAGAAACATAGAAAATAGGTGCAGGAGTCGGCCATTCGGCCCTTCGAGCTTGCACTGCCATTCAATATGATCATGGCTGATCATCCAACTCAGTATCCCATTCCTGCCTTCTCCCCATACCCCCTGACTCCGCTATACTTAAGAGCTCTATCTAGCTCTCTCTTGAATGAATTCAGAGAATTGGCCTCCACTGCTTTCTGAGGCAGTGAATTCCACAGATTCACAACTCTCTGACTGAAAATGTTTTTCCTCATCTCCGTTCTAAATGGCCTACCCCTTATTCTTAAACTGTGACCCCTGGTTCTGGACTCCCCCAACATTGGGAACATGTTTCCTGCCTCTAACGTGTCCCCTTAATAGTCATATGTGTTTCGATAAGATTGTAAGGTCAGAGGGAGGAGAGGGGTGGAGGAGGCTAAGTGGAGGTGAGAAATAGGTGGGAAACCATTGCTGCTAGTTCTATGTTGGGGGTGAAGTGACCGGATAGTGGAGGGGAGGGAGTGCCACTAATCAGGTTATGGAACGGGTGCACACACACGCACGCACGCACAGACGCACACACACACACAGAGACTCACACCACACACTCACACACACACACACACACACACACACACAGACAGAGACACACACACACACACAATGGGAGTGGTGGTGAAACACCTGCTTTGTACGACATATACTTTGCGTGCAGACAGTGTTCCTCGGCCCTCTGCGCCCAGTGGACTCGCTAACACACGAGCTGTTGGGAGGAAGGTTGGGGGGGGGGGGGGGGGGTGGAGATGTACACCGTTCATAGAGTATTTATACTTGCCTTCCGTCATGAAAATATTCCGGAATGTACTAAAGAACCCCGCTTGTTGTCCAGTCATGGAGAGGACCTGTATCCGTGACTTCACGCAGTCTATCGGGTACACGGCGATCCACAGGCAGGCACCTCCAAAACCGCCGCTCACCATCAGAGGGACGGGACCTGAGCAAACACAAGGGCAACGCTTCATTACACAGGTATTCCAACCATCGCTCCTCTGTGCCTCTGTACACGTGACATTAATAAACTCAACTGACCTCTGTAACCATGAGGATCCTTGAAAGATGTGCTGGCCCACCTGAAAAATATCACAAACCCCCCTGCAGTTTGCACACCGGGCCAATAGATCGGTGGATGACGCAGTCAACCTAGGCCTGCACTTCATCCTCCAGCACCTAGACCGCAAGGGGACCAATGCCAGGATTCTGTTTGTGGACTTTAGCTCTGCTTTTAACACCATTGTGCCAGAGCTACCACACTCCAAACTCTTCCAGCTGACTGTGCCTGAACCCCTCTGTCAGTGGATCACCAACTTCCTGACGGACAGGAAGCAGCAAGTGAGGCTGGGAAAGCACATCTCGGACCCGCAGACTCTCAGCATAGGAGCACCGCAAGGCTGCGTACTCTCCCCTCTCCTTTACTCTCTCTACACCAATGACTGCACCTCCACAGACTCCTCTGTCAAGCTCCTCAAGTTTGCGGATGACACTACCCTGATTGGACTGATCCAGGATGGGGAGGAATCTGCCTACAGAGGGGAAGTGACACAGCTGGCGTCCTGGTGCCATCGCAACAACCTGGAGCTCAATGCTCTCAAGACAGTGGAACTGATTGTAGACTTTGGAGAGCTCCCCCTCCCCTCCCCCCCACTCACCATCAACAACACCACAGTCACATCTGTGGAGTCATTTAAGTTCCTTGGAACCATCATCTCCAGGGACCTTAAATGGGGGCCACCATCGACTCCACAGTCAAAAAGGGCCAACAGAGGATGTACTTCCTGGGGCAGCTGAGGAAACACAATCTGCCACAGGCAATGATGGTCCAATTCTATACTGCCATCATTGAGTCCGTCCTCACCTTCTCCATCATGGTGTGGTTTTGCTCAGCCACCAAGCACGACATCCGGAGGCTGCAACGGATCGTTCGCACAGCTGAGAAGGTTGTTGGCTGCAACCTTCCCCCCATTGACGAACTGTACACTGCAAGGGCCAGGAAGCGAGCGGGCAAGATCATCTCTGACCCCTCACCCTGGCCACAAACTCTTCGAAGCACTTCCCTTTGGAAGGCGACTCCGGACTGTCAAAGCAGCCACAGCCAGACATAAAAACAGCTTTTTTTCCACGAGTAGTAGCTCTACTCAACAACCAAAAGTCTGTCGTCTCCTTTTGCTCTGGTATTTTATTTCATTCTTCACATGTGTAAATTATAATGTTTTATTCTTAATTGTTTACTGTTTGAAATATTGTTAATTTGCGAGCAAAGCACCAAGGCAAATTCCTTGTATGTATACGTACTTGACTAATAAAATGTATTCAATTCATTTAAAGATAGGCACAAAATGTTGGAGTAACTCAGCAGGTCAGGTAGCATCTCCGGAGAAAAAGCCATTGTGAAGAAGGGTTCCAACCCGAAACATCACCTATTCATTCCATACCCCCAGTTCCCTTCTCCCTTGACTCTCAGTCTGAAGAAGGGTCTCGACCTGAAACATCACCCATTCCTTCCCTTCTGAGATGTTGCCTGAGCCGCTGAGTTACTCCAGCCCTTTGTGTCGATCTTCGGTCGTTCCTCGCTACACTGAACACTGGTTCATTCAACTTTTCAGATTACACTCTGCATTTACAGAAAATGGAAACAGATACATCCAGGAAAAGAAATTGCGATATGAAATGAAATGAAATTGCATGCTGTAAAACTGAGTGTTTTGGGATCCATGTTGCCCCCCCCTGGGCTCAGTCACTGGGGAAGGCCACATTGACAAGGCAGCTCCCAACTGAACAAGGCAGGACATGCCACTGTGGTGTGGCACAGTGCTGGCTGGCTGACTCTGCTGCCTCTCACTCCCTCACAAGCGCTTCATGCAGATTCTGTAGTCACACTCGAGCGTACGTGGTTATTAATGATTCCATTCCATTGCCGCCTAAACTGCTTTCCTTTATAGCGCAGGGAGGCATTCGAACACTGCAAGGGACGGTTCCAATATTCATAAAGTTAAAGGGCAGCCAGCCATAGTCGACCTTGAGTCATAAACTATTGCAATTTGATCTCTCAGCTTTTATAAACACAGTTTGAGATTCTTCTCCTGCCTTCAGGCAGCCTTGAGGCGGGCAGAGCTCAGTCAAGCCTACGTTTATGCTCGGCACGCTCTGTACCTCTGCAGCAGCATGGAAACAGGCTCATCGGCCCACCGAGGCCTCTCCGACCATCGATCACCCGTCCGCACCAGTTCCACGTTAATCCACTTTCTCATCCACTCTCTATAATCTGGGGACATTTTACAGAGGGACAATTGACCTACAAACCTGCACATCGTATTAAGGGATTGGACACGTTAGAGGCAGGAAACATGTTCCCAATGTTGGGGGAGTCCAGAACCAGGGGCCACAGTTTAAGAATAAGGGGTAGGCCATTTAGAACTGAGATGAGGAAAATCTTTTTCACACAGAGAGTTGTGAATCTGTGGAATTCTCTGCCTCAGACGGCAGTGGAGGCCGATTCACTGGATGCATTCAAGAGAGAGAGAGATAGAGCTCTTAGGGCTAGCGGAATCAAGTGGTATGGGGAGAAGGCAGGAACGGGGTACTGACTGTGGATGATCAACCATGATCACATTGAATGGCGGTGCTGGCTCGAAGGGCAGAATGGCCTACTCCTGCATCTATTGTCTATGTTTCTATGCATGTATGTTTGGGACGTGGGAGGAAACATCAGATCAGCCATGATTGAATGGCGGAGTAGACTTGATGGGCGGAATGGCCAACTTCCATTATGACTTATGAAACTGAAGCACCTGGAGGAAGCCCACGCGGTCGCAGGGAGATTGTGCAAACTCCACACAGACAGCTCCGTACAGATTCATAGTCTGAAGAAGGCTCCAAAACCGAAACGTCACCTATCCACGTTCTCCACAGATGCTGCCTGACACGCTGAGTTACTCCAGCACTCTGTGAAACGTCACCTATCCATGTTCTCCAGAGATGCTGCCTGACCCGCTGAGTTACTCCAGCATCTGTGTCCCACACAGAGTTGCTGCACGTGCAGTTCCTTGTGACTCTGATGATGAGTAATCCCGATCCAACCTCTGGGCCCAGCTGTGTGAACACTCTACCTGGTCAACCAGATGAACGGGTTCAACAGCACCGGGCACATTTGGCAAGTCACACCTTTTATAACGAACACACCGCAAGATGCAGTCAAGGGGCTTTCCACCGATAAGGGAACAATTTAGTTTTAGAGACACAGCACAGAAACAGGCCCTTCGGCCCACCGGGTTCATGCCGACCATTGATCACCTGTTCACACTAGTTCGATCTTATCCCACTTTCTCATCCACTCCCTCCACACTAAGAGCAATTTACAGAGGGCCAACTAATGTACAAACCCACACGTCTTTGGGATGTGGGAGGAAACCGGAGCACCCGGAGAAAACCCACGCCACGCGGTCACAGGGAGAACGTGCAAACTCCACATGAACGGCACCCGAGATCAGGATCCAACCCGGGTCTCTGGCGCTGTGCGACCACGGCCCGAATTGCAGGCTGTCCCAAACATTACCTCAGAGCATCCTTTATGAATAAATAACTTGCTTGTTTTACAGAACTGTGAGCCAAGGGCTAAGGAATAGCCCTTCACTGTTGATGTGCCCATCTAAACCCCCATCTGCCCGCACATGGCCCATATCCGTCTAAACCTTTCCTATCCATGTTCAAATTTATTTTAAATGGTGTTTTCGTACCTGCCACAACTACTTCCTCCTGCAGCTTGTTCCATACACCCACCACCCTCTGTGTGGAAACGTTGCCCTTCAGGTTCCTCTGAACTATTTCCCCCCTCATCTTAAACCAATTCCCCTATGGGTAAAAGATTTAGATTTTTAGATTTAGAGATACGGCGCAGAAACAGGCCCTTCGGCCCACCGGGTCCGCGCCGCCCAGCGATCCCCGCACACTAACACTATCCTACACCCACTAGGGACAATTTTTACATTTGCCCAGCCAATTAACCTACATACCTGTATGTCTTTGGAGTGTGGGAGGAAACCGAAGATCTCGGAGAAAACCCACGCAGGTCACGGAGAGAACGTACAAACTCCGTACAGACGGCGCCCGTAGTCAGGATGGAACCTGGGTCTCCGGCGCTGCATTCGCTGTAAGGCAGCAACTCTACCGCTGCGCCAATACAGATTGTGTACACCTCTATAAGATCGCCCCTCAGCCTCCATTGTCCATGGAATTAAGTCCTAGCCTGCCCAACCTCCCCCTGTTGCTCAACCCCTCGAGTCTTGGCAGCATTCTTGTAAATCTTCTCTGCCCTCTTTACACCACAACGGCATCCTTCTTATAACACGGATATAGCATTCTTTAGTTCTAATCATGTTCCTCCTTCCAACTTTGTGAACCACTATCACAGGTCAAGTTCTATTTATTATCGTATTTGAGCCGGTTTCAGAATGACTGCAAAACAATGACTGAAAATAAAATAATGACAATAGACAATAGGTGCAGGAGGAGGCCATTCGGCCCCTCGAGCCAGCACCGCCATTCAATGTGATCATGGCTGATCATTCTCAATCAGTACCCCGTTCCTGCCTTCTCCCCATACCCCCTGACTCCGCTATCCTTAAGAGCTCTATCTAGCTCTCTCTTGAATGCGCCCACACATTGACTACAAAATAACGAGCCCGTTTCGAATTAATGACGACTTCAAAGATAGATAAGAACGGCAGACAAATGGTTTTCATCAGCTGCAGCTTATTCAGCTGGAAAGGGTGCAGAGAAGATTTACCAGGATGTTGTCAAGACTCGAGGCCCTGAGCTACTGGGAGAGGTTGGCCGGGCAAGGACTCTATTCCTTGGAGCGCAGGAGGATGAGCGGTGAGCTTATAGAGGTGTACAAAATCAGAAGGGCATAATGTCATAAGTGATAGGAGCAGAATTAGGCCATTCAGCCCATCAAGTCTACTCCGCCATACAATCATGGCTGATCTATCTCTCCCTCCAAACCCCATTCTCCTGCCTTTTCCCCATAACCACTGACACCCTTACTAATCAAAAATCTATCTATCTCTGCCTTAAATATATCCACTGACAGCCTCCACAGCTGCCTGTGGCAAAGAATTCCACAGATTCACCACCCTGACTAAAGAAATTCCTCCTCATCTCCTTCCAAGAGGAACATCCCTTAATTCTGAGGCTATGACCTCTAGTCCTGGACTCTCCCATTAGTGGAAACATCCTCTCCACATCCACTCTACCCAAGCCTTTCACTATTTGATACCGTTCATTGAGATCCCCTCTCATTCTTATAAACTGCAGCGAGCGCAGGCCCAGTGCCTTCAAATGCTCATCATATGTTAACCCACTTATTCCTGGGATCATTCTTCTAAATCTCCTCTGGACCCTCTCCAGGGCCAGCACATCCTTCCTCAGATATGGGGCCCAAAATTGCTCTCAATACACGAAATGTGGCCTGTCGACTTACAGATGAACTTTTTGGGAATCCTGATAGTCCAGGATTCCCAGGCTCTTTTAGGGGAAGAGGTGGTGTGAGTGCGCAGAGTCTTTTACCCAGAGTAGGGGAATCGAGAACCAAGGGAAATAGGTTTAAGCTGAGGGGGGGAAAAGATTTAATAGGAATTTCAGGAGTTAGTTGCCGGAGGAGGTAGTTGAGGCAGGTACTTGCCCCAATGTTTAAAAAGCATTTGGGCAGTTGCATGGATAGGAAAGGTTTAGAGGGATATGGGCCAAACACGAGCAGGTGGGACTAGTGTAGATGGGACATGTTGGCCGGCATGGACAAGTTGGGTGGAAGGGCCTGTTTGCACACTGTGTGACTGTGAGGATTATCCGTTCCACCCTGCTGCATGAGGTACTTACCCAGCTCGTCTTTCGAATGTCCGGCTCGAGTGAAGAAAGTGCGGCCCAGCTCATAACCACCGAAGAAGAAGAAGTATCCGGGCATCTCCCTCATCAAGGTGCTGGAGAGACCCTGGTACATGCCCAGCGGCCCATCTGTCTTCAGGACACCTTTGATCACCGCCCACACCGTGCTGAACGGCAAAGGTGTTTTAGTTTAGTCCCGTTTATTGTCACGTGTACCGAGGTACGGTGAAAAGCTTTTTGTTGCGTGCTATCCGGTCAGCGGAAAGACTACGTGGTTACAACCAAGCCGTCCACAGTGTACAGACACTGGATAAAGGGGATAATGTTTAGAGCAACATAAAGTCCAGTAAAGTCCGATCAAATGCGTGGGAAGGAACTGCAGATGCTGGTTTACACCGGAAGAGAGACGCAAACTGCTGGAGTAACTCAGCGGAACAGGCAGCATCTCTCCCCTAGTCGGAGGAAGGGTTTCATAGAAACATAGAAAATAGGTGCAGGAGTAGGCCATTCGGCCCTTCGAGCCTGCAACACCATGCAATATGATCATGGCTGATCATCCAGCTCAGTAACCTGTACCTGCCTTCTCTCCATACCCCCTGATCCCTTTAGCAAAAAGGGCCACATCTAACTCCCTCTTAAATATAGCCAATGAACTGGCCTCAACTACCTTCTGTGGCAGAGAATTCTACAGACTCACCACTCTCTGTGTGAAGAAATGTTTTCTCATCTCGGTCCTAAAAGACTTCCCCCTTATCCTTAAGCTGTGACCCCTGGTTCTGGACTCCCCCAACATCGGGAACAATCTTCCCGCATCTAGCCTCTCCAACCCCTTAAGAATTTTATATGTTTCTATAAGATCCCCCCTCAGTCTTCTAAATTCCAGCGAGTACAAGCCCAGTCTATCCAGTCTTTCCTCATATGAAAGTCCCGCCATCCCAGGGATCAATCTGGTGAACCTTCTCTGTACTCCCTCTAAGGCAAGAACGTCTTTCCTCAGGTTAGGAGACCAAAACTGCACACAATACTCCAGGCGCGGTCTCACCAAGGCCCTGTACAACTGCAGCAGAACCTCCCTGCTCCTAAACTCAAATCCTCTTGCTATGAATGCCAACATACCATTCGCTTTCTTCACTGCCTGCTGCACCTGCATGCCTGCTTTCAATGACTGGTGCACCATGACACCCAGGTCACGTTGCATCTCCCCTTCTCTCAATCGGTCACCAATCGGTTTGTTTCATCCACAAACGTTACCTATTCCTTTTCTCCCGGGATGCTCCCTTACCCACTGAGTTATTCCACAATCTGTGTCTAAAGTCCGATTAAAGATAGTCCGAGGGCAGTCAGAAATGATGCTGTTGGAATAGAGGTTTAGAAGAGGGGAGCGATTGTAATGAGCGACTGCAGATCCACTTTTGGGACCAGCATGCAGAGAGTCTCCTGGCTTGGGCACCATCTTGGAAATACCAAAAAGGTGCGGATATTAACCACGGCCATCCTCACAACCAGAAGGTTGACGAGTAGGGTTGCCAACTTTCTCACTCCCAAATAAGGGATAAAAGGTGACGTCACCGCCCCACGTGACGTCGTTCAGCCACCGGCCACATGCTCCCGCTCCACCAAAGGCGGCCGCCCGGGCTGGGAGGTGGGTTGCTACGCAACCTCCGTTAGGCGGCGCCCGGGCCTCCGGGCCTACAGTGTCCAGGCCTATAGCGGCCCCTGAGCCTACAGTGTCCGGGCCCAGTGTCCGGGCCTACTGCGGCCCCCAGGCCTAATACGGGACAAGGGCGGTCCCGTATGGGACAAACCAATTTAGCCCAATATACGGGATGTCCAGGCTAATACGGGACAGTTGGCAACCCTATTGACGAGGGCAAAGCCGTGGACCTTGTGCATGTGGACTTCTGCAAGGCCTTTGATAAGGTTCCACGTGGTAGGCTGCTCTGGAAGGTTAGGTGGCATGGGATCACCACGACCTTGCCGTGATACAGAGGGGGTACGGGAGGAAGCATACTTGTACATTCACAGATCAGCTGCCACACAGTAAAATCAAAGCATCGCAGAAGTTTCAATTCCCAAATAAACAGGCAACCTATTCTCCACCTTAGATGGAGAGAATGGTAGTGCACAGGATCCGGCTTCTGAACGGCCCTTCCATAAGCAAGGTTACTGTCCGATTCACCTCTACCCCATTGCGGACATTGGACTTTATCTGTGGAACTGATGCGCTACCATGCTGAGGACTATATTCTGCACTCTGTATCTTCCCCTTGGCTCTAAGGGATACCGAGATATAGTGAAAAGCTTTGTTCTGCATGGTGTCCTGTTAAATCACACCGCACACAGGTATTTTTAAGACGGAGATAGATAGATTCTTGACTAGTAAGGGTGTCAGGGGTAATGGGGAGACAGCAGGAGAATGGATTGAAAGGGAAAGATCGACCGGCCATGATTGAATGCGGAGTAGACACGATGGGCTGAATGGCCTAATTCTGCTCCTATGACTTATCAATTTATGAATCAGTTCATACACAGTATAACGGGTAGTGCAAATTTAAAAAAAACAGAGTGCAGAATATAGTGTTCCACAGTCTTGTTTAAATTGAGCAAAATACAAAGGGCTGGAGAAACTCAGGGGGTCAGGCTGCATCTGTTGAGGGAATGGACGGACGACGTTTCAGGTTGGGACCATACTTCAGAGAGCTCTTTTCCTGCTTTCTCCCCCCCCTACTCCATCAGACTGACCTGAAACATCACCTGTCCATACCCTCCACAGTTCCCTAGTTTCTCCACACTGTGTGTTTCGGTCATGGTTCCGTTAGTTGCAGTTCCTTGTGATGCTCGTTCTTGTTTACACTGAGTGGGAGGGGGGACAAACCTGGGGTTACCCTCTGCAAGATCACACTGGGAGGGGGGGATAAACCCAGGGTGACCCTTTGCAAGATTACACTGAGGGGAAGGGGGAACATACCTGGGGTGACCCTCTGCAAGTTTCCCCGACGTCTTCATCTCGTGCATGGCTTGCAGGCGACATTTGACCAGCTCCGTTGGGCAAATGGCCAGAGAGGCGAAGACTGATGCGAAGGAGCCAGACACAGCTTTCTGTAGGTCACTGCAATGACAAACACACACCAGCACTTGCAGGGTGGCAGGGAGGCGGAGATACTGACACACACACACCAGCACTGGCAGGGTGGCGCGAACAGGCAGAGATACTGACACACACACACACACACACACAGTGGTGGGAAGTGTGAATGGGTGGCGATACTCACACACACACACACACACACAGTGGTGGGAAGTGTGAACGGGTGGAGATACTCACACACACACAGTAGTGGGAAGTGTGAACGGGTGGAGATACTGACGCACACACACACAGTAGTGTGAAGTGTGAACGGGTGGAGATACTGACACACACGCAGTAGTGGGAAGTGTGAACGGGTGGAGATACTGACACACACAGTGTAAGTAAATAACTGCAGATGCTGGTACAAATCGAAGGTATTTATTCACAAAATGCTGGAGTAACTCAGCAGGTCAGGCAGCATCTCAGGAGAGAAGGAATGGGTGACGTTTCGGGTCGAGACCCTTCTTCAGACTGATGTCAGGGGGGCAGGACAAAGGAAGGATATAGGTGGAGACAGGAAGATAGAGGGAGAATTGGGAAGGGGGAGGGGAAGAGAGGGACAGAGGAACTATCTAAAGTTGGAGAAGTCGATGTTCATACCACTGGGCTGCAAGCTGCCCAAGCGAAATATGAGGTGCTGTTCCTCCAATTTCCGGTGAGCCTCACTTTGGCACTGGAGGAGGCCCATGACAGAAAGGTCAGACTAGGAGTGGGAGGGGGAGTTGAAGTGCTCAGCCACCGGGAGATCAGGTTGGTTAAGGTGGACTGAGCGAAGGTGTTGAACGAAACGATCGCCGAGCTTGCGTTTGGTTTCGCCGATGTAAAGAAGTTGACATCTAGAGCAGCGGATGGAATAGATGAGGTTGGAGGAGGTTCAGGTGAACCTCTGTCTCACCTGGAAAGACTGTTTGGGTCCTTGGATGGAGTTGAGGGGGGAGGTAAAGGGACAGGTGTTGCATCTCCTGCGGTTGCAGGGGAAATTCCTCGGGGATGGGGTGGTTTGGGTAGGAAGGGACAAGTGGGCCAGGGAGTTACGGAGGGAACGGTCTCTGCGGAACGCAGAGAGGGGAGGGGATGGGAAGATGTGGCCAGTGGTGGGGTCCTGTTGTAGGTGACGGAAATGTTGGCGGATGATTTGTTGGAGACGCTGGCTGGTGGGGTGGAAGGTGAGGACGAGGGGGATTCTGTCCTTGTTACGAGTTGGGGGAGGGGGAGCAAGAGCGGAGCTGCGGGATGTAGAAGAGACCCTAGTGAGAGCCTCATCTATACTGGGAGAGGGGAAGCCCCGTTTCCTGAGGAATGAGGACATCTCTGACGCCCCCGTGTGAAACACCTCATCCCGGGCGCAGATGCGGCGTAGATGGAGGAATTGGGAGTAGGGAATACACACAGGAGACACTCACAGTGGTGAGAAGGGTGAACAGTCGGAGGTAGGGACACACACAGTGGTAGGAAGTGTGAACAGTCGGAGGTAGGGACACACACACAGTGGTAGGAAGTGTGAACAGTCGGAGGTAGGGACACACACACAGTGGTAGGAAGTGTGAACAGTCGGAGGTAGTGACACACACACAGGGTGATGGGAAGGTGTGGACAGTCGGAGGTAGGGACACACACACAGTGGGAAGCTGTCAGTGGTTAGTGGGACTGATCCAGTGTCCCCACACCTGACACCAGGGAATGCTATCTGCTCCGCTTACTTACTGTAGCAATATCTAAAAGACACTTGGGCCAGTTACATGGACAGGAAAGGTTTGGAGGGATATGGGTCAAACACGTGCAGGTGGGACGAGTGTAGAGGGGAACACTTTGGTCAGCATGGATGTGTTGGGCCAAAGGGACTGCTTCCAGGCCGTGCAACTGTGACTCTATTTCCAGTAAATGAATACAACTCTCTGACACTTTACTTTAGACTTTGGCGATACAGCGTGGAAACAGGCCCCTGCCCACCAGCGGGCACCCCGTACTCGTTGAACCTCCCAATCTCGTTGTACCCCTGGGTACAATGACAATAAAGATATATTGTATTGTACACTAGCACCATCCCGCACACTGGGGACAATTTAGAAGGATGAGAGGGGATCTTATCGAAACGTATAAGATTATTAAGGGCTTGGACACGTTAGAGGCAGGAAACATGTTCCCAATGTTGGGGGAGTCCAGAACCAGGGGCCACGGTTTAACAATAAGGGGTAGGCCATTTAGAACTGAGATGAGGAAAAACTTTTTCAGTCAGAGAGTTGTGAATCTGTGGAATTTTCTGCCTCAGAAAGCAGTGGAGGTCAATTCTCTGAATGCATTCAAGAGAGAGCTGGATAGAGCTCTTAAGGATAGCGGAGTCAGGGGGTATGGGGAGAAGGCAGGAACGGGGTACTGATTGAGAATGATCAGCCATGATCACACTGAATGGCGGTGCTGGCTTGAAGGGCCGAATGGCCTCCTCCTGCACCTATTGTCTATAATTTACAATTTGCAGAAACCAATGAACCTACAAACCTGTACGTCTGTGGGGTGCTGGAGGAGACCGGAAACCGGAGAGAACCCGCGCAGGCCAAGGGCAGAACGTGCAAAATCTGTAGAGTCAGGATGGAAGCCGGGTCTCTGGGGCAGCAGGGCAGCAACTCTACCGCTGCGCCACCCTGTTGTTGCACCAAGCTCGTGTACAACACTGCTGTCAGGAGGGAGGGAGGGAGGGAGGGAGGGCTGTGGGAAATTCCTCTGCCGTTTTCTGCCTGAAGTCCATTCAGCACAAGAACTTTGACTATCCTCACTCCACTATCCCTCCTGCCACGGAAAGGACCAGTTCATCGCAAACGCCGTTGCTATGCCAGAAGGCAAGGTGAGTGAGTTGGATGTCTGGCAGAAATAAACCCACATCTAGCTCCGACCTCATGAAACGCAGCAGTGCGCGCCGCCTATGGTCAACCTGCCATTCATCTGCTCTCCCAGGTTTAACTATCAGGGCCACAGAGTTGGTGCAGCGGAGGGCGGCACGGTGGCGCAGCGGTAGAGTTGCTGCCTTACAGCGAATGCAGCGCCGGAGACTCAGGTTCGATCCTGACTGCGGGCGCCGTCTGTACGGAGTTTGTACGTTCTCCCCGTGACCTGCGTGGGTTTTTTCCGAGATCTTCGGTTTCCTCCCACACTCCAAAGACGTACAGGTTTGTACGTTAATTGACTGGGTAAATGTAAAAATTGTCCCTAGTGTGTGTAGGATAGTGTTAGTGTGCGGGGATCGCTGGGCGGCGCGGACTCGGTGGGCCGAAGGGCCTGTTTCCGCGCTGTATCTATAAATCTAAATCCAAATCTAGAAACAGGCCCTGCGGCCCAGCTTGTCGATGCCATCCAAAGACGCATACTGGTCCAGCCCCAGAATTCATAAATAAATAAGGGCGGCACGGTGGTGGAATGGCTGCCTTACAGCACCAGGGAACTAATCAGATCCTGACTAAGGGTGCTATTTGTGTGGAGTTTGCCCGTTCTCCCTGCGACTGCATGGGTTTTTCCCGGGCGCTCCAGTTTCCTCCCCCATTCCAAAGACATGCAGGTTTGTAGGTTGTAGGGAAAAAAACCCGCAGATGCTGGTTTAAATCGAATGTAGACACAAAATGCTGGAGTAACTCAGCGGGTCAGGCAGCATCTCGGGAGAGAAGGAATGGGTGACATTTCGGGACCCGCTGAGCATTTATGTGTACACCCACTGTTCCCTACAGGCAGGTTTGTAGGTTAATTGGCTTCTGTAAAGGTTGTAAATTGTCCCGAGTGTGTAGGACAGCATAGTGCTATCGCTGGTCGGCACCGGCTCGGTGGGCCGAAGGGCCTGCATTCATGCTGTATCTCTAAAGTATAAAGGCTTACTGAAAGTCTAAAGTAAAGTCTCAGGTCTGAAGTCTAAATGACGGCTTGACCAAAGAAGGGGATGTTTTGTGAAGCAGCGGTCACCTGAGGTCAGCCTTGCTGTCCATTCCCGACAGATTCCTCACCACTCGCTGGCAGAAGCCGTAGGACAGGAAGAGCGTGGCATTCTCCGAGATGTGGGCCATGAGCGCGGGCGTGGTGCCCTGGTAGAAGGCGCGCACGCCCCGGTCCCGGTACGTCTTCAGCACGCAGTCCAGCGCGTTGCGGTACATGGTGGGAAACGTCTGCATCTTCACCTTCACCGTGTCGAAAGGCTGGCCCGTGTACACGCACGCAACTCCGCCTGTAGGGAACAGTGGGTGTACACATAAACACAGGCAACTCCGCCTGTAGGGAACAGTGGGTGTACACATAAACACAGGCAACTCCGCCTGTAGGGAACAGTGGGTGTACACATAAACACAGGCAACTCCGCCTGTAGGGAACAGTGGGTGTACACATAAACACAGGCAACTCCGCCTGTAGAGAACAGTGGGCGTACACATAAACACAGGCAACTCCGCCTGTAGGGAACAGTGGGAGCACACATAAACACAGGTAACTCCGCCTGTTGATAATGATAGACACAGGCAATACAAAGGGTAACTCCTCCCGTAGCGGGTGTAGACATAAACCCTCTGAGCAAGGGTCCCAACCCAGAACATCACCTCCCCATGTCCTTCGGAGATGCTGTCCTTCTCCCCCTTTCCTTCCCTCCCCCCCTTTCTGAACTGCCCCCCCCCCCCCCCCCCCGTGCTCACCTGGTCTCCCACCTACTTCCACCAACATTCCTTCCTCTGGCTTCACAATTTGCAACTCTTCCATCAACCTGTCTCACACCTTCTGTTTTACTCTCTGGCCTTTGTCCAAGCACTTGCCTATCAACCCCCCCCCCCCCCACCATCTGTGTTCACCTATGACCTGCCAGGCTTTGCCCTTCCCCCTCCTCTCCCCCATCCCCAAACAGTCTGAAGAAATCTCGACCCAAAACGTCACCGACCCATGTTCTCCACAAAACGTCACCGACCCATGTTCTCCACAAAACGTCACCGACCCATGTTCTCCACAGATGTTATGATTTAGCTTGGTTTATGTTTTCATGTGCACCGAGCGAGGTACAGTGAAAAGCATCTTGTTGACCCGCTGAGTTACTCTAGCGTTTTGCCTTTAAAAAAAAAGAAACCTCCAGCCAACCCTGCTGCCTGCTGCTACAATGGTTGGAGGCAGTCCAGACCACCTACAGCTGAACGATCGCCTTAAACCCCCACCTCCAGCACCCACCCCCAGCTAGCAGAAAGGGAGCTACATATGTGTCTCCCTTAAAATAATGATGGGTTAGAACATAGAACAGTACAGCACAAAAACAGGCCATTCAACCCACAATGTCTGCCTGTAAATGATCCATACCCCTCCATTCCCTGCATATCCACGTGTCTATCTAAAAGCCAGTTAAACACCACTATCGTATCTGCCTCCACCACCACCCCTGGCAGCACGTTCCCATCACCCACCACCCTCTGTGTAAAACTCCCACACATCTCCTTTAAACTTTGCCCCTCTCACCTTGAAGCTATGCCCTCCATCTTGGGGCAATAGGTCTGACTGTCTACCCTCCCTACTCATAATTTGATATACTTCGATCAGATCTCCCCACAATCTCAGGTATTCCAGAGAAAACAACCCAAGTCTATCCAACCTCTCCCTGTCGCTAATTCCCCCTAATGTTTCCATCCTGGGCTAGAGGTTCTGACTGTCTACCCTTTGCATTGAGAGTTTCTCAGACAGGAGACAGCTACAGGAGGTGTCTATCTATGACACAGAGAGTGCTCGCAGGTATCGCACCCGCCAAGCTTCGCAGAGAGTTCTTCACTCATAGGCTGGTGTGCAAGGCCCCATCGGACGCCAAACATCCTTTGCACCACCTCGCCCAGGATTCACAGCAACTGGGACCTCAATGCCTGTCATCTCGTCGCCCTTTCTCCCGTCATGCAGCGACCCTCTGTGGCTCCGGTTTCAACATACTAGGAGCATGGAGAACCAGCTGGGAACAGACATCGCCACCTCCTCAATTCACTGTCGCACCGAACACCACAGCCCCACCCGGCTCGGACATGCCCCGCAAAGAGTCCTGGTCTCTGTGCCCAATGCCCCATTAACCCAGACGAGAGGGTGGTGTATGATGTGCCCCCTGGTCTCTGTGCCCATTGCCCCATTACCGATTGCCCCCGGCGAGAGGGTGGTGTACGATGTGCCCCCTGGTCTCTGTGCCCAATGCCCCATTACCCCAGACGAGAGGGTGGTGGTGTATGATGTGCCCCCTGGTCTCTGTGCCCAATGCCCCATTAACCCAGATGAGAGGGTGGTGTACGATGTGCCCCCTGGTCTCTGTGCCCTCTGGTCAGAGGGTGGTATATGATGTGCCCCCTGGTCTCTGTGCCCAATGCCCCATTACCGATTGCCCCAGACGAGAGGGTGGTGTACGATGTGCCCCCTGGTCTCTGTGCCCAATGCCCCATTAACCCAGATGAGAGGGTGGTGTACGATGTGCCCCCTGGTCTCTGTGCCCAATGCCCCATTACCGATTGCCCCAGACGAGAGGTCGATGGCAGCCTGCACAGCTGGCCGCAGAGGCTTCCGATCCAGCGACATCGTGGCGTTTGATTCAACAGCAGGACGATTGGCTCAGTAAATCCAAGGGTGCCGTGCTGGGGGAGCAAGAGAAATAAGATTAAATAAAGAGAGGCAGTGGTCATTTGGCCAACACGTGACCTGCTGTTTGAGCAGCAACACCGTGATCTCAGCCACTTCAACGTTCAGGATTCAGGAGTCGAGGAGTGTTGAAATGTCATATGTCCCGCCATGGAACCATGACGTTCTCACTTGCTGCAGCTTCACAGCCTGTAGACGCAGTAACACACAGATAAATATACCCTAGTCAATGACAACCCTGATACGACATAACCCTAATAATGTAAAACTGAAGACCTTGGTGCAACTGAAACCGCATATCGTTCAGAGGTCACACTGACACTGGCAAAATGAACTTAATAATACACACTATGCACTGGGGCATGGCCAATGTTCTCTTAGCTGGCTTGGTGTACAAAGTACCACTGAATCAGCACACCCCAGTGCCATAGGTTCCGCACACCTCAGTGCCACTGGATCGGCACACCTCAGTGCCACTGGATCGGCACACCCCAGTGCCACTGGATCGGCACACCCAGTGCCACAGGATGGGCACACCCAGTGCCACTGGATCGGCACACCCAGTGCCACTGGATCTGCACACCAAAGTGCCACTGGTTTGGTACACCTCAGTGCCACTGGATCTGCACACCCCAACACCACTGGATCGGCACAACAGTGCCATTGGATCGGCACACCCCAGTGCCACTGGATCGGCACACTCCAGTACCACTGGCTGATGCACGTAGTACCACTGGTTGGTACACAAGCCACATCAGTAGATCTTCCACTAAATGTTATTTGCTTGACCTCACATCTGTACACTGTGGGCAGCTCGATTGTAATCATGTATTGTCTTCCCACTGAGAGGAAAGCACGCAACAAGAAAAGCTTTTCGCTGTACCTCGGTGCACGGGCCAACCACAGCATTCGAGTCAGCTTTGACTATTTGTGGTTGAAGACTACCTTGCACCTTTGAGCAAATGATATCCCACAGGCTGACAATGGGAGCCATCAATCCACTGAACTGAGGTCTACCTCTGTATCAGGATCCCCACAGAGTTGATGTCATCCAAGTCATTGTACACATGTCCCGGAGAACAATTGAAGAGAGTTTCACCAACATTTTAATGGGCGGCACGGTGGCGCAGTGGTAGAGTTGCTGCCTTACAGCGAATGCAGCGCCGGAGACTCAGGTTCGATCCTGACTACGGGCGCCGTCTGTACGGAGTTTGTACGTTCTCCCCGTGACCTGCGTGGGTTTTCTCCGAGATCTTCTGTTTCCTCCCACACTCCAAAGACAGGTTTGTAGGTTAATTGGCTTGGGAAATGTAAAAATTGTCCCTAGTGTGTGTAGGATAGTGTTAATGTGCGGGGATCGCTGGGCGGCGCGGACTCGGTGGGCCAAAGGGCCTGTTTCTGCGTTGTATCTCTAAATCTAAAAAATCTAAAAGGGGCTTCCACCACGTTGCGAAAATGTCCATCATCTTTGCTTGTATACGTCATATACTTAAAGCATTTACATTATCACAAGCAAAACACAGTGCTGGAAGAACTCAGCGGGTCAGGCAGCATCTGTGGAGGGAATGGGCAGACGACATTTCGGGTCGGGACCCTTCTTCAGACTGATAGAGTAGGGGGGGGAGAAAGCTGGAAAAGAGAGGTGGGGGCATGACAAGTGATAGGTGGATACAGGTGAGGGGGGGGGGAGGGTGGAGTGAGTGGCAAAGGCTGGTGGTGAAAAGGAGACAAAAGGGTGTCGGATAAAGAGAGAAGAGGAGGAGTGAAATGTAAAGCTGGAGGGAAGGATGTGGGTGGGAGGGGAAAGAGGGGATAAAAGGGAAAAGGGACGGGTATGGGTGTACGGGAGGAGAGCAGGGGGACGGGGGGGGGGGGGAGGACATAGGTTTAAGGTGAAGGGGAATTTTTTTTAACAGGAATCTGAGGGGTAACGTTTTCACACAAAGGGTGGTGGGTGCATGGAACGAGCTGTCGGAGGAGGTAGTTGAGACTGGGACTATCCCAACATTTAAGAAACTGTTCTACAGGTATATGGATAGGACAGGTTTGGAGGGATGTGGACCAAATGCAGGCAGGTGTAGCTGGGACATGTTGGCCGGTGTGGGCAGGTTGGGCTGAAGGGCCTGTTTCCACGCTGTATCACTCTATGACTCGAAGCAGATGGAGGTGGCCCGTGGTCGGTGTCTGTGCCAATCAGGATTACTGACGACAATATGGATCTGCGGATGTAATGCCCTTGGTCTTTGCTACCTCCTGCCCTTTACACCAATGACATGAATGCGGCCACAGCAGTTAGACTTGCAAACGGGGGTAATGATTAAACACTTTATCAGGCAGATTAGATCCTTTATCTACATCACTGCCTGATGCCTTATAACCTGCTGATTTGCCTTACATTTGGAAATCACTGCCAAGTTTCCTTTTAAAGAATGGACGTTTATCATTAAACCACACAAAGATGACTTTCAGCGGACATTCTCCTGTGGAACTATGTTCAAGTATTTGCAAAAAGTACAACCTGCTGGAAGAACTCAGGCAGAATTGGCCCTCTGTGGAGGGAATGGGCAGATAATATTTCGGGTTGGAATCCCGTTCGAGTCTGAAGGGTCCCGACCTGAAACATCGCTTGTCCATTCACTCCACAGATGCTACCTGACCTGTCGTGTTCCTCCAGCACTTTGTGCTTTGATCAAGATTCCAGCATCGGCAATTCCTTGTGAATTCACAAATGTAGTTGCTATTGAGGGCGTGCAGCGTAGGTTTACTAGGTTAATTCCCGGAATGGCGGGACTGTCATATGTTGAAAGACTGGAGCGACTAGGCTTGTATACGCTAGAATTTAGAAGGATGAGAGGAGATCTTATCGAAACATATAAGATTATTAAGGGGTTGGACACGTTAGAGGCAGGAAACATGTTCCCAATGTTGGGGGAGTCCAGAACAAGGGGCCACAGTTTAAGAATAAGGGCTAGGCCATTTAGAACTGAGATGAGGAAAAACTTTTTCAGTCAGAGAGTTGAGAATCTGTGGAAATCTCTGCCTCAGAAGGCAGTGGAGGCCAATTCTCTGAATGCATTCAAGAGAGAGTTAGATAGAGCTCTTAAGGATAGCGGAGTCAGGGGGTATGGGGAGAAGGCAGGAACCGGGTACTGATTGTGAATGATCAGCCATGATCACATTGATCCCCACGCTGCATCTCTAAAACGCAATCTTTTAAATAATTAGCTTTAGCCCGGGCCTCATCCTCAAAGCTGGCCGTTCAACACATCGACAAGACAATTGTTGATCGCAAACACAAATCAAATGAAGTGCACTGTAATAAATCTCTGCGCAGAGCACATGGCAGTGTGACTCTTTGCTGACTGCAGTGCCTTGACAAGGTGCCCTCACCTCGTGGCAGCGTGTCAGTGTACATTTCAACACTGGCCGAGGAAATTTCCATGACAACTATGCCAGGCTTATGTTACCAGGCCAACACAACTCGAGTTACTGTCTGTTTGTATAAACACCCTGACCTCTGCTCATCCCAGACCAAACTAGCAGTCACAAAAGTGTTTAATTGTCATATGTACCAGCAACGGAAGAATGAAATTCTCGTTTGCTGCAACTTACCAGGCCTGTAAACACCATAAAAAGACACAGAGTGCTGGAGTAACGCAGCGGGTCAGGCAGCGTCTCTGGAGAACACGGATAGGTGACGTTTCACAGAGTGCTGGAGTAACTCAGCAGGTCAGGCAGCATCTCTGGAGAACATGGATAGGTGACGTTTCACAGAGTGCTGGAGTAACTCAGCGGGTCAGGCAGCGTCTCTGGAGAACATGGATAGGTGACGTTTCACAGAGTGCTGGAGTAACTCAGCGGGTCAGGCAGCATCTCTGGGGAACATGGATAGATGACGTTTCGGATCGGGACCCTTCTTCAACCCATCCCAAAGCGCCACCTATCCAGGTTCTCCAAAGATGCTACCTGGCCCACTGAGTTACTCCAGCACGGTACATTTTTTTTGTAAAGCAGCATCTGCAGTTCCTTGTGCCTATATATGTACAATAATCAATAATGCCATAAACTGAGAAGCATAATACCAGGTAACCATAATCGTCCAAAACCCATGACCGCCCGTCTATAGATCATAGTGACCTGACCCGCTGAGTTACTCAACCATTTTGTGGCCTGACCCACTGAGTTACTCCAGCATTTTGTGGCCTGACCCACTGAGTTACTCCAGCATTTTGTGGCTACCATAGAAGATCATAGTTGCTGAGGTTAATGTCGTGCAGTGTTCAAGAGCCTGATGGTTGTTGGGAAGAAGCTGTTCCCCTCATGATTTTATACATCTCTGTAAGATCACACCTCAGCCTCCTGCACTCCAATCAGTAATGTCCATTACATGCATGTACAGCAGGCAGTGAAGAAAGCCAATGGAATGTTGGCCTTCATAACAAGAGGAGTTGAGTATAGGAGCAAAGAGGTCCTTCTGCAGTTGTACAGGGCCCTAGTGAGACCGCACCTGTGCAGTTTTGGTCTCCAAATTTGAGGGATATTCTTGCTATTGAGGGCGTGCAGCATAGGTTTACTAGGTTAATTCCCGGAATGGCGGGACTGTCATATGTTGAAAGACTGGAGCGACTAGGCTTGTATACACTTGAATTTAGATGAGAGGAGATCTTATCGAAACGTATAAGATTATTAAGGGGTTGGACACGTTAGAGGCAGGAAACATGTTCCCAATGTTGGGGGAGTCCAGAACAAGGGGCCACAGTTTAAGAATAAGGGGTAGGCCATTTAGAACTGAGATGAGGAAAAACTTTTTCAGTCAAAGAGTTGTGAATCTGTGGAATTCTCTGCCCCAGAAGGCAGTGGAGGCCAATTCTCTGAATGCATTCAAGAGAGAGCTAGATAGAGCTCTTAAGGATAGCGGAGTCAGGGGGTATGGGGAGAAGGCAGGAACGGGGGACTGATTGAGAATGATCAGCCATGATCACATTGAATGGTGGTGCTGGCTCGAAGGGCTAAATGGCCTCCTCCTGCCCCTATTGACTATTGTCGATTGTCCTAGCCTGCTCAACCTCTCCCTGTAGCTCAGACTGGCGCTTACCACCAAACCAAACCTTGGCACGTTCTTCTACTCTCTCCCTGTGCCAACTGCTCAACCTCTCTCCAGGCCCTTTGAGGCCCTCATTGTCTTGCCCGGCCTGAGGCCACATTTCTCTGTGTTCTTTCCTCCTTCCCCCTCGGCTCCATGACGTCTTTTAAAAAATATTTTTTTTAGATTTAGATTTAGATTCTACAGCGCGGAAACAGGCCCTTTCTGCCCACCAAGTCCGTGCCACCCAGCGATCCCCGCACATTAACACTATCCTACACACACCAGGGACAATTTTTACATTTACCCAGTCAATTAACCTACAAACCTGCACGTCTTTGGAGTGTGGGAGGAAACCGAAGATCTCGGAGAAAACCCACGCAGGGAGAATGTACAAACTCCGTACAGATGGCGCCTGTAGTCAGGATCGCACCTGAGTCTCCGGCGCTGCATTCGCTGTAAGGCAGCAACTCTACCGCTGCGCCACCGTGCTCATCTCTCTCTGCCTCTGCCTTTGATGGTCCTGGCTCGATGGCACACTGCTCTCCCAGCCAGGAGCCAGGGGCAGTCTCACACGTTCCACCTCATGTACACTGGAGGTCAGCCAGGATTCCGCTATCCTTTCACCGATCCAAGTGCCGCTCACCTGATCCCGGCTGGCCCAAACCCAGCTCCATCTCTATTTGATGATTGTTTTCCTTGCAGGTCCCTTCCCCTCCTTACTCCTATTACTCCTACAATCTCATACAAACTTTAGACCTTGGCACTCCTCCAATTCCAGTCCCCTTCAGCAGATCTACTCTGGATAGACATGTTACAGTTAGTTCCTTCAGACACCCAGCTCTAGAATTTCCTTTGTCAAACCTACAGCTTGGACTGGCCATTTGATCTGTTCTTTGACCATCACACAGACCAGACTCCCCACCATCGACTCCATCTACACTTCACGCTGCATGGATAGGTGACGTTTCACAGAGTGCTGGAGTAACTCAGCGGGTCAGGCAGCATCTCTGGAGAACACGGACAGCAAATGTTTCGGGTCAGACTGAAGATTGTCCGAAGAAGGGTCCCGACCTGCAATCTCACCTATCCATGTTCTCCAGAGATGCTGCCTGACCCGCTGTGTTACTCCAGCACTCTGTGAAACGTCACCTATCCATGTTCTCCAGAGATGCTGCCTGACCCGCTGAGTTACTCCAGCACTCTGTGAAACGTCACCTATCCATGTTCTCCAGAGATGCTGCCTGACCCGCTGAGTTACTCCAGCACTCTGCACCCTTTGCAGGTGTCAGAGGTGATGGGGAGAAGGCAAGAGAATGGGGTTAGGTGGGAGGGATAGATCAGCCATGGTTGAATGATGGAATAGACTTGATGGGCCGAATGGCCTAATTCTACTCCTATTCCTTACGACCTTTAGTGGAAGACATTAAGTTTAGCACGGGTTGGATGCGGTGGACAGAATAAAGTGTTTGGTTGTCCAGTCCAGGAGGTATTGCAAGGCATGTGAAATCTCTCAGCAGATCACTGGAGGTAGGGTGTGTTACAGAGGGATGCTGCAGGGGCTTGACACTGAGATGTGCGAGGTGTTTTTTAGCAAATTAGGCCAGGGCAGGACCTGCGCCCTGGATAGTGTGGTGGATCGAGAGACCCAGGCTACAGGTACATGGTGCCCTGAAGATGGGGGTCCCAGGAAGACAGAGTGGTGAAGGAGGCGTTTGGCACACTTGCCTTCATCGGTTGGGGCTCACAGTGCCGTAGTTGTAAGGGTATGGGTGGCGCAGCGGTAGAGTTGCTGCCTTACAACGCCAGAGACCCGGGTTTAATCCTGACTACGGGTGCTGTCTGCACGGAGTTTGTATGTTCTCACTGTGACAGCGTGGGTTTCCTCCGGGTGCTCCGGTTTCCTCCCACACTCCAAAGACGTGCGGTGCGGTGCGGGGCTTGTAGGTTAATTGGCTTCGGTACAAATGTGAATTGTCCCTAGTTTGTCGGATAAAACTACTGATCGCTTAGTCGGTGAGGACTCAGTGGGCCAAAAAGCCTGTTTCCATGCTGTTATCTGTAAACTAAACTAAACTAAAGCTGTACAAGTTATTGGCAAAAGCACACAGGCAGTACTGTGAGCCAATACAGGAAGGAGGTCATTAAGCTGGAGAGGGTACAGAAAAGATTAACCAAATCTGGAAGGATTGAGTTATAAAGAGAGACATTGATGGTTCGAGTTTTTCCCCTGTAACACAACAGGCTGAGGGGTGACCTTGCAGAGGTGCATAAAATCATGAGGGGTATAGATAAGGTGAATGGCAAATGTTGAGCGGGATATGATCTAAACACAGGCAAATGTTCAGCGGGATATGATCTAAACACAGGCAAATGAGACTAACTCGGGTAGACACCTCTGTCAGCATGGATAAGGTGGGGCTTCATGGCCTGTCTCCCGGCTTCATAACTGCCTCAAAGGATAGTTAGTTTGGAGCAAAATTGTCAAATAAAGATGTTAAAACTATATTAGTATTCAATTGTAAGATTGAAGACACTGGCAAGCACACTCACAGTTGTCCGAGCAGGCCACATCTGATCAATAGCAGTGAATAATGGAGGGGTTCCCTCTCAGTTCAGGTGGTCCCACTGAGAAAGGGGGTTCAGAGTATTGGCACATGTTAAAAACACTTCAGTACCTCCCTTGGGGAGAGGAGGTCTATTGTATAAGAGGCAGACAGAGGTGGTACAAGGAGGTCCATTTTACAAGAGGCAGACTCACACAGTGATGAAGTGAGCAATTAGACCCTCCATTTCACAGTAACATTACATTAAAAAATGACACACAGTGCTGGAGTAGCAGCGGGACAGGCAGCATTTTTGGATAACACGGATAAATGACACTTCAGGTCGGGGCCCTTCTTCAACCTGAATATACATAAAGACAGTCTGAAGAAGGGTCCCGACCCGAAATGTCACCTGTCCATTCCCTCCACTGACCAGCTGAGTTCCTCCAGCACTTTGTGTTTTGCTCAGGATGCCAGCATCTGCAGTTCCTCTTGTCTACACAATCTCCCTGTAGTTAATCCAGCAACCACTTGCCACAGTATTTTCAATCGGTATTTGTGAAATGGTCAGAAAGAACAACCAGCAAACTTTCCCGGCGTTCACCCAGGCAAGACAGAACCAGGGCTGCAATCAGCAGCCTCACAAGGCATTGGTACAAACTGACATTGTCTGCTCCCTCTACACGATACAGCAAGGTCCCAGCCCCTTTACAAATACAGCACGGTAGAAAATAATCATGATCAATAACTCAGCAATCAAACCACGAACCAGCTGGCTCAGACCAGGGAGGATGCACCTGGCCACCACTCTCTCTTTCATGATAGTTTAATGCAATAACCTCAGACCCAAATCTCAGTAACACACACACAATCAAACACACACTCTCAGAAACACACACTCACACTCTGAGACACACACACTCCGAGACATGCACGCACACTCTGACACACACTCAGTGACGCGCGCACACACTCAGTGACGCGCGCACACACACACACTCAGTGACACACACTCAGTGACGCGCACACACACACACTCAGTGACGCGCACACACACTCAGTGACGCGCGCACACACACACACACACTCAGTGACGCGTGCACACACACACACTCAGTGACGCGCGCACACACACTCAGTGACGCACACACTCAGTGACGCGCGCGCACACACACACACACTCAGTGACGCGTGCACACACACACTCAGTGACGTGCACACACTCAGTGACGCACGCACACACACACTCAGTGACGCGCGCACACACACACTCAGTGACGCGCACACACTCAGTGACACACGCACACTCAGTGATGCGCGAACACATACACTCAGTGACACGCACACACCGTGATGCGCACACTCAGTGACGCGCTCACACACACACACTCAGTGACGCGCACACTCAGTGACGCGCTCACACTCCGTGACGCACACACACACTCAGTGACGCACACACACACACTCAGTGACGCACACACACACACTCAGTGACGCGCGCACACACTCAGTGACGCGCACACACTCAGTGACGCTCGCACACTCAGTGACGCGCGCTCTCACTCAGTGACGCGCGCTCACACTCAGTGACGCGCACACACTCAGTGATGCGCTCACACACACACACACGCAGTGACGTGCACACAGTGATGCACACACTCAGTGCTGCGCACACATTCAGTGACACACACAGACGCGCACTCAGTGAAGCGCACACACTCAGTGATGTGTGCACGCTCAGTGACGCGCGCGCACACACACTGTGACACACAGTGATGCACACATTTAGTGACACACACAGAGTGACGCGCACACACACTCAGTGACACACACACAGTGACGCACAGTTACACACATAGTGATGCACACAGTGAAACACTCAGTGACGCACGCACGCTCACACTCACAATCTCTCTCACACTCTCCCACACTCTCACACACACACTCACTCTCTCTCACACACTCACTCTCACACACTCTCACACTCTCTCAAACACACACTCTCTCATGCACACCCTCACGCACACACACACTCACACACACTCTCACATACACACTCTCATACACTCTCAAACCCACTCTTTCAAACACACTCTCTCTCACACACACTTTCTCACTCACACTCTCACACTCTCTCACACACACTCACGCACTCACACTCTCACACACACACACTCTCTCTCACACACACACTCACATACACTCTCTCACACTCACTCTCACACACACTCTCACATTCACTCACAAACACTCTCTCACACACACTCTCTCACACTCTCTCTCACACACACTCACACACTCTCTCACACATTCTCTCTCTTTCTCACACTTGCACTCTCTCCTTCAAGCACACACTCTCAAACACACTCTCACACACACTCTCTCACACGCATCCTTTCTCCACACTTGCACACACTCTCTCACACACACTCTCTCACACTCACTCACGCTCATTCTCTCCTTCGCACGCGCCCTCACTCACACCCTCAACAACAACAACACACACATTCACAGTCTCACCCACTTCCCATGCATGCCACCTGTCTTTGTGCCAACGCTCCCCATTTACTTCGCGGTTGCATTGCACAGACACGTCGCCGCTGTTTGTCACACGACGGTAAGGTCCAAGGGCAGCTGCCCCCTGGTATGCCCCCACTTACAGCACGTAGTCCCGGCGTCCCGGCTCTCCCAGCCGGGCTCGGATGGAGGTCGGTGCGGTGCGGGGGTGTTGCAGTGCGGTGCCGGCTGCAGACAGAGACAGAGACAGAGGAGGCAGGTTTGTCAGCGAGCTGTGCAGTGCAGAGCAGCCTATCCCCACAGCTCGGCCCCACAAGGCATGTTCGCGAGGTTACAGTGGTGGAGAGGCCGAGATCAACGCGGGTGTGGCCTGGGCAATGTACCAAACACATATCATCTCATTGCTATCCCACCCCCTAAGATTGCACAACATCAGGTTGGGCAAATATTATGTCTACATATCCTCCTCCTTCAGACTCACAGGACACAGTGCACAATGTTTGTGCTGAACATGACACCCAAACCAACTCTTCTATAGTTTAGATGATGCTGGTTAATGCACAAAAAGACACCAGGTGCTGGAGTAACTACTCAGGGGGCCAGGCAGCATCTCTGGAGAAACATAGAAATAGGTGCAGGAGGAGGCCATTTGGCCATTCACTGTGATCATGGCTGATCATTCACTGTGATCATGGCTGATCATCCACAATCAGTAACCCGTGCCCGCCTTCTCCCCATATCCCTTGATTCCACCAGCCCCTAGAGCTCTATCTAACTCTCTTTTAAAGTCATCCAGTGAATTGGCCTCCACTGCCCTCTGTGGCAGAGAATTCCACAGATTCACAAAGGTTGATAGGTGACATCGGGACCCTTCCTTGGACTGAAGAAGGGTCCTGATCTGAAACATCACACAGGGAGTATGGAGAGAAGGCAGGTACAGGTTACTGAGCTGGATGATCAGCCATGATCATATTGAATGGTGGTGCAGGCTCGAAAGGCCGAATGGCCTACTCCTGCACCTATTTTCTATGTTTCTATGTTTCTATCCATGTTCATCAGAGATGCTGCTTGACTCGCTCGGTTACCTCCAGCACTTTGTGTCTTTTTGTGTATTAACCAGCATCTGCAGTTCCTTGTTTCTACTGTTAGGGTGGCACGGTGGTGCAGCGTTAGAGTTGGCTGCCATTCAGCGCCAGAGACCCGGGTTAGATCCTGACTACGGGTGCTGTCTATACTGTCAGTAGGGTGGTCAAGAGGCCCTTCGGCAGATTGACCTTCATCAGTCAAGGTATGGAGTACATAAATTGGGACATTATGTTGCTGTTGTACAAGACGTTGGTGAGGTTGTATTTGGAGTATCGTATTCAGTTTTCCTGGTCTTCACTTCCCCCTGCTAAAGGACTGGAAAGGGTGCAGAGATTTACGAGGATGCTGCCAGGACTCGAGGGCCTGAGCTTTTAGGAGAGGTTGGACAGGCTAGGACTTTATTCCTCAGAGTGTAGGAGGCTAAGGGGCGATCTTATTAGGGTTGCCAACTGTCCCGTATTAGCCGGGACATCCCATATTTTGAGCTAAATAGATTTGTCCCGTACGGGACCGCCCCTGTCCTGTATTAGGCCCTGGGGGGGCGCTGTAGGCCCGGACACTGTAGATCTGGACACTGTAGGCCCGGACACTGGGCCCGGAAACTGTAGGCTCGGACACTGTAGGCCAGGACACTGTAGTCCAGGACACTGTAGTCCCGGACGCTGTAGTCCCGGACGCTGTGGGCCCGGACGCTGTAGTCCCGGACGCTGTAGTCCCGGACGCTGTAGTCCCGGACGATGTAGTCCCGGACGCTGTAGGCCCGGACGCTGTAGGCCCGGACGCTGTAGGCCCGGACGCTGTAGGCCCGGACGCTGTAGGCCCGGACGCTGTAGGCCCGGACGCTGTAGGCCCGGACGCTGTAGGCCCGGACGCTGTAGGCCCGGACGCTGTAGATCCGGACACTGTAGATCCGGACACTGTAGGCCCGGGCGCTGCTTAACGGAGGTTGCGTAGCAACCCGCCTCCCAGCCCGGGCGGCTGTCATTGGTGGAGCGGGAGCTGCTGGCTGGGTGGGGTCACGTGGGGCGTGGGTCGGTGACGTCACCTTGTCCCTTATTTGGGAGTGCGATAGTTGGCACCTGTAGATCTTTTCGACAGGTATAAATAAGATCATGAGGGGAATTTTTAGGACAATTTTTTTTCTCAGGGTAGGAGAATCAAGAATTTCGGTGACATAGACATGAGAGGGGGAAAGAAAGGAACAAGGACCTGTTTCCCTGTTGTATGCCTCTATAACTCTAGACTATCCTCAAGTATTTTAAATGCTACCATTGGTTCTGGCTCCACTACCAGCCCCGGCAGCGTGTTCCAGGCATCCCTCACCCTCTGTGTGTAAAAGTTGCTCCACAGGTTCCTCTTCATCGTTCCATTGCTGGTGCATGTGACAATTGGAAACGGGGAACTCTGGACTCTTGTTGGGAATCAGTTGGTGACTTTCTGCAGCTGGCAGCCACTTGTCAGTGAGGTGACCTCAGCCCCCTTGCAGCTGGAGGCTTTAGATTTGAGTTTTAATTTAGTTTAGAGGTACATCGCCCACCGAGTCCGAGCCGACCATCGATCATCCCATACACTAACACCAGGTACTGGCGGAGTTCCGCAGGGCTCGGTGCTGGGGCCGTTGCTCCTCACGTTGTATTTAAATGATTTGGACGAGGGGATTGGAGGCTTTGTGCCCAAGTTTGCAGATGATACAAAAATTGGGGGAGGGGCAGGTAGTGTAGAGAAAGCAGGGACTCTGCAGAAGGACTTGGACAGGTTGGGAGAGTGGGCAGGGAAGTGGCAGATGGAATACAGTGTCGCAAAGTGTGGAGTCGTGCATTTTGGTAGAAGGAATAAAGGCGTGGACTATTTTCTAAATGGGGAGAGAATCCAGAAATCGGAGGTGCAAAGGGAATTGGGACTGCTGGTGCGGGATTTCCAAAAAGTTAATCTGCATGTCGAATCAGTAGTAAAGAAAGCAAACGCAATGCTAGCATTTATTTTGAGAGGGCTTGTATACAAAAACAGGGATGTAATGCTGATAAGGTGCATTTGGAATATTGTGAGCAATTTTGGGCACTATATCTGAGGAAGGATGTGCTGGCTCTGGAGAGGGTCCAGAGGAGGTTTACAAGAATGATCACAGGATACAAGTCTGGGAACAGAAGGGTATTAAAAATATAGGAGATTGCTATGAAGGAAATAACTTTTTGACATTTTCTCAATTGAGAAATAAATATCAAATTCCAGGGAATAGTATTTTTTTCTATTATCAATTACAATCTTTTTGAAGGGAAAAGTTAGGTAATTCAATGTCTCTATTTCAGATTAAAGGAATTGAATCCCTGATTCAGGGCAAGGGAATAAAAAAAATTATATCATCAATGTATAAATTATTACAAAAATCTAGTCCAAAGATAGGAATTCAAAAATCAAGACAAAGATGGGAAACAGATCTTAATATTATCATTGATGAACCAAGTTGGGAAAGACTGTGTTTAGATAGTATGAAAAATACTATTAATGTGAGATATAGTTTAGTACAATATAATTTTTTACATCAACTATATTTAACCCCGAAAAAATTAAACAATTTAAAACCAAACTCATCTGAAATTTGTTTTAGATGCAACCAAGACGTGGGTACTTTTTTTACACTCTACATGGGCATGTCAGAAGGTAACTCCTTTTTGGAAAGACCTAAAAAAATTTTGGGAACAATTGATGAATAAGATCATACCATTGGATTCAAGGTTGTTTTTATTGGGAGATACAAAAGGAATATTACCAAAGCTAATTTTAGATAAACATCAGGAAAGATTTCTCAAAATAGCAATAGCAGTAGCAAAAAAATGTGTAGCGGTCACTTGGAAAGATCAAAATGAAATAAGATTTGAAAGATGGTATGCAGAAATGCGTAGTTGTATCCCATTAGAAAAAGCAACGTATAATCTGAGAAATGGATATGACTTCTTCTTGAATGTGTGGAACCCATTCATTTTAAAGCTAGGATTAAGAATTGGAAATATTTAAATTCAGGATTGTTTTGATACCTTTAATAAAGAATTTAATAAGAAATTACCCGGAAGTGTCTCCTTCTGGACTCCAGGTTTCTTTCTTTCTCTCTTTCTTTTTCTTTTTCTTTTTCCTTCTTTTTAACTGGGGAGTGGGGGGGAAGGGGGGGTATGAGAGGGGATATAATACAGAACAATACATGTATAATCGAATTTATAATGTAGTTATTATTGCTTACCATGAAATGTAACATGTATGAGTTCTGTTAAAACTTAAATAAAATTTAAAAAAAAAAAAAAAAAAGAATGATCACAGGAATGTGTAGGTTAACCTATGATGAGCATTTGATACTGGGCCTGTATTCGCTGGAGTTTAGAAGAATGAGAGGGGACCTCATTGAAATGTACAGAATAGTGAAAGGCCTGGATAGAGTGGATGTGGAGAGGATGTTTTCACGAGTGGGAGAGTCTAGGACTAGAGGTCATAGCCTCAGAATTAAAGGATGTTTTTTCAGAAAGGAGATGTGGAGGAATTTCTTTAGTCAGAGGGTGGTGAATCTGTGGAATTCTTTGCCACAGAAGGCTGTGGAGGCAAAGTCAGTGAATATATTTAAGGCAGAGATGGATAGATTCTTGATTAGTACAGTCAGAGGTTATGGGGAGATGGCAGGAGAATGGGGTTAGGAGGGAGAGATAGATCAGCCATGATTGAATGGCGGCGTCAACGTGATGGGTTGAATGGCCTCATTCTACTCCTATCTCTTACGATCCTACACACTGGGAACAATTTACAATTTTTAACCAAAGCTAATTAACCTACAAAACTGTACGTCTTTGGAGTGCGGGGGGAAACCGGAGCACCCGGAGAAAACCCACGCGGTCACGGGGAGAACGTGCAGACTCCGTGGTCAGAATTGAACCCGGGTCTCTGGTGCAGTAAGGCAGCAACTCTACCGCTGCGCCACCGTGCAGCACCAAAAGGCCTGGGGTGGTTGTTCCAGGGTGTATTACGGGCCCTGCAATTTCCACATGATCGCCCCTGCAGTGCTCCGCACGGAATGTGAGCTCTGACACATTTTCCCCCTCCCTGACCCGTGACAAGAACTACAGGTTCTCAACATTGTAGGGAGGAACTGCAGGTGCTGGTTTACACCGAAGATAGATACAAAATGCCGGAGTAACTCAGCGGGACAGGCAGAACCTATAGTTAGAAGGAACGGGTGACGTTTCGGGTCCAGATCGCTTCTTCAGTCTGAAGAAGGGTCTCAGCCCGCAACGTCACCCATTCCTTCTCTCCACAGATGCTGCCTGTCCCGTTGAGTTATCCCAGCATGTTGTGTCTATATTTGGTTCTCAGCAGTCTCCGGCTGTGCGAGGACAGGGAGCAGAGAGTGCCGGACCCCAGGGGGGGTAGGAGATCCCACACAGGTGGTGTGCCCATATCCCTCTAAACCGATCCCATCCATGTAACTGGCCAAATGTTTCTTAAACGAAAGAAGTGTACATGTCTTAAAAGAGGTGGACATTTTGTCTGGAATGTTGGAGATTGAGGGGAGACCTGATCAAAGTATATAAACGTATGAGAGGGGTAGATAAGCGTGGACAGAGGGAATCTTTTCCCCAGGGTGGACATGACAAAGACTAGAGGGTACACCTTTAAAGTAAGAGGGGCAAAGTTTAAAGGAGATGTGAGGGGCAAGTTTTTTTACACAGAGGGTGGTGGGTGTCTGTAATGCGCTGCCAGGGGTGGTGGTGGAGGCAGATACGATAGTGATATTTAAGAGACATTTAGATCGACACATGGATTTGCAGGAAATGGGGAGATATGGATCGCGTGCAGGCAGAGGAGATTAGTTTAATTTGGCACGGTGGCGCAGCGGTAGAGTTGCTGCCTTACGGCAAATGCAGCGCCGGAGACTCAGGTTCGATCCTGACTACAGGCGCCGTCTGTACGGAGTTTGTACGTTCTCCCCGTGACCTGCGTGGGTTTTCTCCGAGATCTTCGGTTTCCTCCCACACTCCAAAGACGTACAGGTTTGAAGGTTAATTGGCTGGGCAAATTTTTTTTTTTTTTAATTGTCCCTAGTGGGTGTAGGATAGCGTTAGTGTGCGGGGATCGCTGGGCGGCGCGGACCCGGTGGGCCGAAGGGCCTGTTTCTGCGCTGTATCTCTAAATCTAAAAAAAAATCGTGTTTGGCAGAGACATAGTGGGCAGAGGGCCTGTTCCTGTGCTGTACTGTTCTGTGTTCCATGAAGTCGGTTACAAATGATTGTGCCCTGTTTAAGGATTTCTGCGTAAGTACGGAATAAGAGGTGACTCGTGTTTCTGTGATTCTAAATTCCTAGTTAGGTAATCCGGATATCTGTTTGTAATTAAAAGTGAGTGAAGATAATTCTATACATTTCCAACAGATTAGCACCAAAACAACACCGGGAAAGCTGCATGAAGAACTAGGAATGAACACTGTAAATTGGATTTGAACCAGGATTACAATCCAATAACAAAGAACAGAATTTTAAATGCCAGTAACGTGAGTAGTTACCTCATTAGATTATGGGGTTGTTCTTTGAAGCTTTTATAACGTAACAGAGAGTATTCGGTACAAAGACGGGTACAAACTGATTAAGACAGATATACAAGGAGCTGCAGATGCTGCGATCTCGAGTAAGCAGGTCTCTAAATGGATTAAAAGTCAAGGCAAAGAAAAACAAGCAAAATAAATAAAATGCTTTGCGCGGGGGTTAAGGGTGGAGAGGGATTCAGGAAAAACAACAGCATAAAATCGAAGAGGGCAGATGGAGATAAAAGTGGAAACGGAGTGAAGGTTACACAAAAATCAGATTGTTCATCTGTCAGCACAACATGTACCTGCAAATATTGTGTTCTGAATCAAAACTCCATTCAAATCTCCCTTTTAATTTCTCCATCGTTTGGAGCAATCGTTTCTGCTCATTATTTGATTACTTTTCCTATGCATGCAGTTGCTATAGTAACCTCCAAGAGACCCAGTAATTGAGGTATGTAGGGCAATATTTTGTCTGGCTCTCTAATCCCTTTTCATAGACAACATTCTCTGACTGATTGTCTTTGAGGGTTGATTAAGGGGGCAACCAAACTGAAGTACACAACTCAAACTATAATCAGATTGCTGCTCGATTAAATCCCTTTCTGGCTCAGAAACAGCTTAGAAAATAATTCTTAGAAAGAAATGAAGCAGTGCAATATCAATGTTCTGCTTTGTAAACCTTTACTTGCAAATGTCCTCCACATTACGGATGATTTATGATAGATTTGGTGCTTATTTTGTTGCTTGTTTTTGAGTTGCTTGTCTGTGTATTATGTTCTGTATTCGTCAACCCGCTACAGAAAAGATCCCATTAAGCTGGAATTTAGTCACAAAATGCTGGAGTAACTCAGCAGGTAGGGCAGCATCTCAGGAGAGAAGGAATGGGTGACGTTTCGGGCCGAGACCCTTCTTCAGACTGAGAGTCAGGGGAGAGGGAGTATCGAGAGGTATGGACGGGTAAGGTGTGAAAACGACAGATCAAAGCAGATGCTGCTCAAGGAAATGTCGAATGTTGCATTGTTAGCTGAGGGGAAGCTGACAACAAGGCAAACAAACAGTAGAATTAATCGGGAGGACATCGAAACTACTTGGAGAAAAAGGGTGGGAGTGGGACAGGGAGAGATTTTTTTGAAGTTAAAGTTATCAATATTCGTACCAAAGATAGACACATAAAGCTGGAGTAACTCACTGGGTCAGACAGCATCTCTGGGCAAGAAGGAATAGGTGACGTTTTGGGTCGAAACCCTTCTTCAGACTGAGAGTCAGGGGAGATCATACCACCGGGTTGTAAGAAAATAACTGCAGATGCTGGTACAAATCGAATGTATTTATTCACAAAATGCTGGAGTAACTCAGCAGGTCAGGCAGTATCTCAGGAGAGAAGGAATGGGCGACGTTTCGGGTCGAGACCCTTCTTCAGACCGGCGAAGCTGGTCAAGCTGCCCAAGCAAAATAAGAGGTGCAGTTCCTCCAATTTGCATTGGACCCCACTGTTTTAGTTTAGTTTAGAGACACAGCATGGAAACAGGCCCACCAAGATCATGCCGACCATCCATCACCCATTCACACTAGTTCTGTTATCCCACTATCTCATCCACTTCCAACGCACCAGGGGCCGTTTACAGAGGGCCGATGCATGCCCACACATCCTTGGGATGTGGGAGGAAACCGGAGCACCCGGAGAAAACCCACCCGGTCACAGGGAGAATGTGCAAACTCCACACACTGACAGCACCCAAGGTCAGAATCGAACCTAAAACTATAGTGCTGAGAGGCAGCAGCTCGACCTGCCGAGCCCCTGTGCCGCCCTACAAGAATGTTGCCAGGACCTGAGAGCCTAAGCCATAGGGAGAGATTGGACAGGTTAGGACTTTACTCCTTGGAGTGCAGGAGGCTGAGGAGGTCTTGTAGAGGTGTATAAGATCATGAAGGGAATAGATAGGGTGAATGCACAGTCTATTAGCCAGGGAGGGGAATCAAGGACCAGAGGACATGGGTTTAAGTGGAGGGGGGAAAGATTTAATAGGCCGGCGAGGTCACAACCCCTGACCTGTAATGTTGTCAGGCAACGCCTTCTGGAGGACAAGCGGTGTACTGGAGGCAAGCACTTACTATGGCTGCCAGCCCCAGCAGCCATTGAATTGTCAGTTTTTTTGCCAGAATTCTGCCAGAGTTTTGCCACTCCAAAGCCAAAATCGCCACTAAACTTGCAACACCTCAGTCCCAGCCAAGTCTTTATGAATGGCACCACATAATTACAGTGCTTAATCACATCAGGCTACTTCACTTCGTCCCAATAAATCTAATACAGCTGCAAACCTCACGCTACACACCACATCATGCACACACTGCCTGTTGAACCGTGTCAATGTCACCACCCCAGTATCATCCACATCATGCACACACTGCCTGTTGAACCGTGTCAATCTCACCACCCCAGTATCATCCACAACACTTCCTTATTCTTGTAGAAGACAAGTTTCTGCAATTAGAGGTAGCAAGACCTAATGAAAGTGGGAGAGACTTTCCTGCAGGGCCTGGCCCCGATGGAGGATGCAATGTTGGCCATTGTCAGAGGGACATTAGACAGGGCTGGATGAACGCTTGAATTGCCAAGGCATAAAAGACAATAAATTAAGTACTGTGGCTGAGATTAATATAGCTTGGTTTTTGATGATCGGCAGGACATGATGGGCCAAAGGGCCTGTTTAGTGCTGTATTCCATGATTCTATGAAATGCTACTTGACTGCTGAGTGTTCTTACTGTTCTTTATTTTTTGTTTCAAATTCTGTTTTTTTCTTCTTTCTCCTTTTGGAAATAAAGACCAACACGCCGTTTGACATACAGCATTTTAATTTTCTATCTTTTATGCATCAGCACTCTTGTAACCCTTTACAGTGATATTTAGCAGAATGTTAACATTTTTCTAAATAAATCTGTTTTTGTTTTAATTCTTCGTATCAAAGTAAATAATTCTCATAGCTGAAGATAGACATGATATATTCCTCAATATTTCTCTCCTTGTGAAGCAGACCTTTCAATTTTTCTACTTTGTTTCCACCTTTCTGGAAATGACTTATGGAATATGGTTCTCTCTGCTCTGGTTCTGAGCTCTGGTATTTTCTCCATAACCCCCAGCGACTTCTTTCCTACATTCTCCTTACCCTTACTCATTGATTGGGTGGACTAATTTGTCCTTGTGTTATTTTGTGCCATTTGTCATAGGGTTCTTTGAGACCTCTTTCTCTGGGTGAAGATGATATTTAAGTTTAAGATGCTCTTTTGATGACAGATGATAAGCCAGATACCAGCTGAAGAACTCACAAATCACTGTTCCTTGGGGCTTGTAATAAGAAGGAACTGCAGGTGCTGGTTCACACCAGAAAAAGATACGTATGGCAGAATAATTCAGCAGGTCAGGTAGCATCCCTGAAGAACGTGGATAGGCGACGTTTCGGTTTGGAACCCTTCTTCAGACTGATCTGAAGAAGGGTCCCAGCTCAAAACATCACCTGTCCATGTTCTCCCAGGTTGCTGGCTGACCTGCTGAGTTACTCCAGCACTTTGTGTCTTTCCTTAGGGCTTAATGGAAAAGAGCTTACTTATAGTTTACAGTTCCTCTTTCTTGCTTTGGTACACAGGAGACCAATTGCAGTGGCTCTGGTTAGATTTCAAAAGATATTCCTGTAAAGCCTTGAAGGTTATGGATACCAGTGGTGGAGGGATTTAAATCAGCTCACCTAAATGCTGGAACTGGAAGACAATGGAGACAGGGAGTGTAGCCAGGCTGGATGAAGTTAAGGAGAAAAGAATGGCCAAGGGTTTGGCCGGACAAAATAATATAGTGGAATCACAGAGGGGGATCAGTGAGAGAGGATGTTGCTGAACTCTCGTCAGAGAGAGGAGGAGAACTTCTTCAAAGTCGACATACCTTGAGGAGATTTTGCAGTGGAACAGACAAAACGTGTAGGAAGGAAGTGCAGATGCTGGTTTAAATCAAAGGTAGACAAAATGGTGGAGTAACTCAGCGGGACAGGCAGCACAAAAACGGACCATTTTGACGGTGTTTTCCAGGTACGAACATACGTGTTGCGTGTGTGACGAGTGTATGCCGGAGGCTTGCTCGTCCTCCAGTACGCTTGAGCGACTCAGTGCGTCACACCCTTTGACCTACCGTGCAAGGGCCCTACAGGAACCTGAGGGGAAACTTTCCTCACACATAGGGTGGTCGGTGTATGGAATGGGCTGCCAGAGGAGGCAGTTGGGGCAGGTACTATAACAACATATAAAAGACACTTGGACAGGTGCATGGATAGGAAAGGTTTAGAGGGATATGGGCCAAACGCAGGTAGGTGGGACTAGTGTAGATGGGGCATCTTGGTCCGAAGGGCATGTTTCCGCGTTGTGTGACTTTATAAACCAAGGGTAAGTCCATCCCCTCCCTCCTCCCTCCCCTTATCCCTCTCCCCTCCTCACTCCTCCCTCCCCCCTCCTCTCTCCCCTCCCTCCTCTCCCCTCCCCCCTCTCCCCTCCCCCCTCTCCCCTCCCCCCCTCTCCCCTCCCCCCTCTCCCCTCCCCCCTCTCCCCTCCTCCACCCCTCTCCCCTCTCCCCTCCCCCCCTCTCCCCTCCCCCCCTCTCCCCTCCTCCACCCCTCTCCCCTCCTCACTCTTCCTCCCCTCTCCCCCCCTCCCTCTCTACCCTCCTCCCTCTCTCTACCCTCCTCCCTCTCTCTACCCTCCTCCCTCTCTCTACCCTCCTCCCTCCCTCCCTCTACCCTCCTCCCTCCTCCCTCTCCCCTCTCCCCTCCCCCTCTCCCCTCTCCCCTCCCTCTCCCCCCCCTCTCCCCCCCCTCTCCCCTCCCTCCACCCTGGTAGTGTTACCAGATACACAGTTCTCCACACAGTTTATATCCATATAACACCTTCCCCACACAACGATGGACCAGGGTCCAGGCACCGCCCTACCTGAGTTCTTCACCCCCCCAGACTCTCAGTCCGAAGAAGGGTCTCGACCCGAAACGTCACCTATCCATGTTCTGTCCAGAGATGCTGCCCGGCCCGCTGTCACTCCAGCACTGTGTGTGTTTGTTTGTTTGTATGTGTCTGTCTGTGGTGTCAGCCAGCGCCTGCAGTTTATCGTTTCTACCGCTGTTGGGGGGAGGCGCTGTCCGGGGAGCGGCTTGAGGGGCGCACAGAGAAGGTCGCTCTGTCCGGGGGAGCGGTTTGAGGGGCGCACAGAGAAGGTCGCGCTGTCCGGGGGAGGGGTTTGAGGGGCGCACAGATGCAGAGAGCGGCGGTGGCGGCGGCGCTGGGAGCCGGGGCCCGGGGGACAGCGGGGTGAGGGGGGAGTAAGGTGGGTGGGAGGGTGAGATAAGGGGAGGAGTTGTGGGGAGAATGGGGGAGGGATGAGTGAGATGATGGGGATGAGGGTGGAGTGAGCGAAGAGGAGGGGAGTGGAGAGAGGGAGAAGGGGTGGTGGCAGGGGTGGGTGAGGGAGTGGGTGAGGGAGGGAGGGGGTGGGGGAGGGAGGGAGGGGGTGGGGGAGGGAGGGAGAAAGGAGGGGGTGGTGGAGAGAGGGAATGTGGAAGGAAGGAGTGGGTGAGGAGGAGGTGGTGGAGAGAGGGAGAAGGGGTGGTGGAGAGAGGGAAGGTGTGGAAGGAAGGGGGGTGAGGAGGTAGAGGGAGAAGGGGTGGTGGAGGGGGTGGGTGGGTGAGGGAGGAGGGGTGGTGGAGAGAGGAAGAAGGGGTGGTGGAGAGGGGGAATGTGTGGGAGGGAGGAGGGGTGGTGGAGAGAGGAAGAAGGGGTGGTGGAGAGGGGGAATGTGTGGAAGTAAGGAGGGGGTGAGGAGGAGGAGGTGGTGGAGAGAGGGGGGGAGGTTGGAAGGAGGGATGAGGGGAGGTAAGGGGTGGGGAAAATAAGAGAAAGACAATGTAAGGGGAAGCAGGTGAGGGGAGGGTGGAATGAGGATGATGAGGACAAGGAGGTGAAGGGCAGAAGGGGAGTGTGGGAGGGGGGTAGGTGAAGAGGTGGGGGTTGGGATGGCGTTGGGGAGAAGGGAGGAGGGTTGTTTTGTTCTAGTTTTCTTTGCCCTGGTGTGGCTAACTGTCGTGACACACACCTACACATTTTATTCTCCAATTGTTTCTACACCTCTGCCTTTTAAAATGCTCCCTGAAATCATACTGGTTTGTCCTAATGTCACAGAGCTGTACAGCATGGAAACAGGCCCTAAGTTCAGCCCATTTTGTCCAAGCTGACCATGTTGGCATACTGGGCTGGTCCCACATAGGTGCATTTGGCCCAAATCCCTCTATAAACCCTTCCTATCCATGTATCTGTCCAAATGTCATTTAAAAGTCGTAGTTGGATCCACTTCTGTAGCTTCCTCTGGCAGCTCATTCCAGATCCAGACTACTGGAAAAGTTGCCCATGAGGTGAGAGGGGAAAGATTTAATGGGAACCCGAGGGACAGCCTTTTCACACAGCGGGTGGTGGGTGTATGGAACAGATTGCTGGAGGAGGTAGTTGGGGCAGGTACAGCCGCAATATTTAAAAGACATTTGGACGGGTAGATGGATAGGAGAGGTTTAGCGGGATACGGGCCAAAAATGGGCAGGTGGGCCGAGCGTAGATGGGACTTTTGGTTGACATGGATAAATAGGGCCGAAGGGCCTGTTTCCATGTTGAATGACTATAACTGATACACTACAATGCTGAGAACTGTATACTGCACTCTGTACCATCCCCTTTGCTCTACTTATTGTACTCGAGTTTGACTTAATTGTATTTATGTACAGTGTTATGTAAGGTGTATGAAAATAACTGCAGATGCTGGTACAAATCAAAGGTATTTATTCACAAAATGCTGGAGTAACTCAGCAGGTCAGGCAGCATCTAAGGAGAGAAGGAATGGGTGACGTTTCGGGTCGAGACCCTTCTTCAGACAGTGTTATCTGATCTGTTTGGATAGATTCATAGATACATAGAAAATAGGTGCAGGAGTAGGCCATTCAGCCTTTCGAGCCTGCACCGCAATTCAATATGATCATGGCTGATCATCCAACTCAGTATCCTGTACCTGCCTTCTCTCCATACCCCCTGATCCCTTTAGCCACAAGGGCCACATCTAACTCCCTCTTAAATATAGCCAATGAACTGGCCTCAACTACCTTCTGTGGCAGAGAATTCTACAGATTCACCACTCTGTGTGAAAAAAAACGTTCTCATCTCGGTCCTAAAAGACCTCCCCCTTATCCTTAAGCTGTGACCCCTTGTTCTGGACTTCCCCAACATCGGGAACAATCTTCCTGCGTCTAGCCTGTACAACCCCTTAAGAATTTTGTACGTTTCTAGAAGATCCCCCCTCAATCTTCATGCAACACAAAGACTTTCACTGTACCTCGGTAGACATGAAAATAATAAACCCGAACCTAGCTGCGTTGGCCAGAAAAAGAATCATTTGGGAAAAGAGAGGACGCTTAGTGCTTAGTTCTGATGTGACTTGTGTTCGTTGTTGTAGTCTGTTCTTGCTGACTAGAGCGGGAGGAAGGTGGATCTTCACTGCGTCGGCTGCGCTGAGGAAGGAGAATGAAACGCCACAGGCTGCTGCTTCCCCCGTGCAGCCCGGAGATGCCGAGGAAAAGGAAGCTGCTCCACCCGGCAAAACCCATCTGCTCAACCTGATCGGTGGCATGAAAGTGGAAGTCAGTTCCAAGAGGAAGTTCCAGGCCCTGAGGCTGGAGAGGGCCAAGGCCCGAGCGAGGGCTGAGTCCGAGGACTTGGAGAGCGCCAGCAGCATGTTTCAGAAGGCAGCCGAGGAAAGGAGCAAGCAGAGGTAAGGCTCTAAGGGAAGGCAGCGGAGTGGCGCAGTGGCGGAGTTGCTGCCTTACAGCGCCAGAGACCCGGGTTCCATCCCTACTGGCGCTGTCTGTACGGAGTTTGTACATTCTCCCTGTGACCGCGTGGGTTTTCTCCGGATGCTCCGGTTTCCTCCCACACTCTAAAGACATGCAGGTTTGTAGGTTAATTGGCCTCAGTAAAATTGTAAATTGTCCCCAGTGTGTCGGATGGTGCTTGCATGCGGGGTGATCGCTGGTCGGCACGGACTCGATAGGCCGAAGGGCCTGTTTTCACGCTGTATCTCTAAGGGCTAAAGATGACCGGAAAAGATTTGGGTTTATTATTGCCACCAAGGTGTAGATTTATTATTTTCACCTGTTCCCAGGTATAGGGTTGGGTTATATTGTCACCTGTACCCAGGTATAGGGTTGGGTTATATTGTCACCTGTACCCAGGTATAGGGTTGGGTTATATTGTCACCTGTACCCAGGTATAGGGTTGGGTTATATTGTCACCTGTATCCAGGTATAGGGTTGGGTTATATTGTCACCTGTACCCAGGTATAGGGTTGGGTTGTATTGTCACCTGTATCCAGGTATAGGCTTGGGTTGTATTGTCACCTGTACCCAGCTATAGGCTTGGGTTATATTGTCACCTGTACCCAGGTATAGTGTTGAGTTATATTGTCACCTGTATCCAGGTATAGGGTTAGCTTATTATTGTCCTGGTGGCGCTGGATGGCTGAATTAGTGGGCCGGCCTGGCCCAGTGCGATGATGATATGCCGAGGTACAGTGAAAAGCTTTGTTTTGCATTCTAACCAATCAGATCACATAATACCCTACATAAATACAATAAAGTCAAACTCGAGTACAATAGGTAGAGCAAAGGGGGAGATACAGAGTGCAGAATATAGTTCTCAGCGTTGTTAGCGCATCAGTTCCATGGACAAAGTCCAATGTCCGCAATGAGGTTGAGGTGAATCGGACAGTACCCTAGCTCAGGGAAGGATCGTGAATTCAGAATTGTCATTACGAAAAAAGACTCAGCCATATTTACACACTGGTGAAATTGTCCATGCCGACCAAGATGTCCCGATCACACTAGTTCCACCTGCCTGTGTTTGGCCCATATCCCTCTAAACGTTTCCTGTCCAAGTCCCTGTCCAAGTGTCTTTTAAATGTTATTATAGTCCCTGCCTCAATTGCCTTCTCTGGCAGGTCGTTCCATACACCCACCACACTCTGTGTGGAAAGGTTGTCCCTCAGATTCCTATTGAATGTTTCCCCTCTCACCTTAAACCTATATCCCTGGTTCTGAATTCTCCTACTGTGTGTGTTGGTCTAATTAGACAAATGTCAGTGAATTCACATTGTCCAGAGTTTTTCAACTTTGAGAACAGGAGGTTGTTGTTGTGGAAGTGAGGCTCAGTCTGTGTTTACGACAATTCTTGCCTCCTGGTTCCATGAACACTAATTTAAGGTTCTGGAGGATGCATGACCCTACCTGAGCTCTTGGAATTGGGATTAGCTGGAATAGCTGTTGTATGGAAAGGGTGCAGAGAAGATTTATGAGGATATTGCCAGGACTCGAGGGCCTGAGCTATCAAGATAGGTTGGTAGAAACATAGAAACACAGAAAAATAGGTGCAGGAGTAGGCCATTCGGCCATTTGAGCCAGCACCGCCATTCAATATGATCATGGCTGATCATCTAAAATCTGTACCCTGTTCCTGCTTTTTCCCCATAACCCTTGATTCCTTTAGCCCGAAGAGCTAAATCCAATTCTCTCTTGAAAACATCCAGTGAATTGGCCTCCACTGCCTTCTGTGGCAGAGAATTCCACAGATCACAACTCTCTGGGTGAAAAAGTTTTTCCTCATCTCAGTCCTAAATGGCCCACCCCTTATTCTTAAACTGGACTCGGTGGGCCGAAGGGCATCTCTCAACTAAACTAAAGGACTGGGCATTGAGTGTAAGAATCGGGAAGTCATGATGCAGCATTATGGGACTATGGCTAGGCCACTTTTGGAGTGTTGCATGCCTGGATTAGGGGTATTGGCTACAGGGTGTTTGGACAGACTTGGATTGTTTCATATGGAATGCCAGAGGTTGAGGGGAGACCTGATAGAAGTGTGTAAAATTATGAGAGGCACAGACAGGGTAGACATACAGAACCTTTTTTCCCCAGGATGAAAATATCAAAGGCTGGAGGGCATTGCTTTAAGGTGAGAGGGTAAACTTTAAAGATGTGCAGAGCAAGTTTTTTTACACAGATGGTGGTGGGTGCCTGGAATGTGCTGCTGGGAGAGATGGTGGTGGAGGCAGTGGTGTTTAGGAGACTTTTGGATAGGCACATGGATATGCAGGGAATGGAGGGATATGGATCACGTGCAAGCAGATGAGTTGTTCTTGGCATCATGTTCGGCACAGACATTGTGGGCCGAAGGGCCTGTTGGTGTGCTGCACTGTTCAATGTTTTGTATGTTCCGTGTACTGAGATACAGAGGCGTGTTGTAGCCAGAGGCTACACCTGTCAAGGCAAGAAGTTAAGGGAATAACATTGAAAGATTTGGATTAATTTTTATAATTCTGGAGTTTTAGATTTTTAGATTTAGAGATACAGCGCGGAAACAGGCCCTTCAGCCCACCGGGTCCGCGCCGTCCAGCGATCCCCGCACACTAACACTATCCTACACACACTAGGGGCAATTTTTTATTATTTTTTAATTATTTTATTTATTACATATTACCCAGCCAATTAACCTACAAACCTGTACGTCTTTGGAGTGTGGGAGGAAACCGAAGATCTCGGAGAAAACCCACGCAGGTCACGGGGAGAACGTACAAACTCTGTACAGACGGCGCCCGTAGTCAGGATCGAACCTGAGTCTCCGGTGCGGCATTCGCTGTAAGGCAGCAACTCTACCGCTGCGCCACCGTGCCGCAGAGTTGCCACGTAAAACGATGAGTGAATAACTGGTGCGCGTGTGGGCGTCTGTTTCAGCGGCGAGACGGCAAGCCGGGACCTTGCTGCAGCAGCGTCGGCGGTCGCATCTTCCATGCCCCGTCACAAGGCGAAGGTCGAGTCCGAGCTGCTCCAGCAACTGAGAAAACACGAATCTGAAACGGAGGCACGCCAGCACGGAGATGGCCGCAACCTTGGGTAAGTCTGGAGACAGGGGCGCAGCCGCAGGCATTCAGTGAATAATAATAATAATAATACATTTATTTTATATAGTGCTTTTCAAGATACTCAAAGACGCTTTACAAGCAAACAAGACATAAAAACAAACAAACAAACAAAAGATTTGTCCTGACAGAGAAGCGGCGAACAAATAGCGCCAGCGTCCTCTCACGTCAGGGTCCGGCAGTAAACAATAAAGAACGCAAGACACACAATTACAATTTAACACAAACAACCATCACAGTGATTGCTCCAGGCACACCCTCACTGTGATGGAAGGCAAAGAAAAGTCTTATCTCCTCCTCATTCTTCTCCCGTGGTCAGGCAGTCAAACTGCTGCCTCGAGGCGATCGAGGCTCCCGACTTTTGAAGCCCCCGCCGGGCGATGGAAAGTCCCAGGGCCGAGCCGAGCAGGCCGATGAAGGTCCTGAGCCCCCACCGGGCAATGGAAAGTGCCGCGGCCAGGCCACGCAGGGCGATGAAGGGCCTGCGAGCGGGTCGATCGAACCTCGCGCTTCGGGGCGGTCGAAGCTGCTACGGCTGGTGCTCCCGAAAGCCGGTCGCCAGCCAAGGACCTGCGAGCTCCCGATGTTGCGGTCTGCAGGGCCCACGGCCGAAGCCTCAGAGATGGTAAGTCCAGGCCCTGCGACCGGAGTCTTCAAGACCGATCCCAGCTGGAGGCCGCCGACTCCGCAGTGTTAGGCCGTAGCGTGAGCGGAGATACGACACGATAAAGGTCGCATCTCCGTTGAGGAGGAGATTAGAAAAAAAGGTTTCCCCCACCCCCCCACCACCCCCCACATATACACAGCTAAAAATAAATCAAAACATACATTTAAACGGTGACAAAGACAAAAAAGCAGAGAGACTGCCGGTGAGCCGCAGCCACGCCCCCTCCCATCTGTAAATGGACTCAGTGCCACAGTGGCGCAGCGGCAGAGTTGCTGCCTCACAGCGCCACACACCCGGGTTCAATCCTGACCAGGGGGGCGGTCTGTACGGAGTTTACACGTTTTCCCTGTGACCGCGTGGGCTTTCCTCGGGAGCTCCGGTTTCCTCCCACACTCCAAAGACGTGCAGGTTAATTGGGATCTATAAATTGGCCCCAGTGCGTAGGATAGCACTAGAGAGCAGGTGGTCTCTGGTCGATGCGGACTCGGTGGGCCAAAGGGCCTGTTACCGCGCTGTATCTCTAAAGTCTAAAGAGAGTGAAGTATGTGTGGAGTTAGAGTAAGAAAATAACTGCAGATACTGGTACAGATCGAAGGTATTTATTCACAAAATGCTGGAGTAACTCAGCAGGTCAGGCAGCATCTCAGGAGAGAAGGAATGGGTGACGTTTCAGGTCGAGACCCTTCTGTAGAGTTAGAGATCGATTGGTTATCTCAATCCATCCCACCCCTCGCCCCACAAAATGCCCTGTATTCCCTGCTCACTGGCTTTTCCAAATTCAATCTTCAAGTCGCTATGAGACTGGGTATCCGGGCCTCTGATTTCCAGAGCTCTAACATCATACTAGTTTGTCTTCATGTAATGGAGTCATAGAGCTGTGCAGCACTGGAACATGCCGACCAAGATGGCATTCTGGGTTAGTCCCATTTCCCTGCATTTGACTCCTATCCTACCGAAACGCTTCCTATCCATATATCCGTGCAAATGTCTATTAAAGGTCGCAGTTGTATCCGCTTCTGCAGCTTTGCCTGGCCGAGGAATGACTCATAGAAACATAGAAAATAAGTGCAGGAGTAGGCCATTCGGCCCTTCGAGCCTGCACCGCCATTCAATATGATCATGGCTGATCATCCAACTCAGTATCCCGTACCTCCCTTCTCTCCATACCCCCTGATCCCTTTAGCCACAAGGGCCACATCTAACTCCCTCTTAAATATAGCCAATGAACTGGCCTCAGCTACCTTCTGTAGCAGAGTATTCCACAGATTCACCACTCTGTGTGAAAAAAAACTTTCTCATCTCGGTCCTAAAAGACTTCCCCCTTATCCTTAAACTGTGACCCCTTGTTCTGCCCTTATCCTTAAACTGTGACCCCTTGTTCTGGACTTCCCCAACATCGGGAACAATCTTCCTGCATCTAGCCTGTCCAACCCCTTAAGAATTTTGTAAGTTTCTATAAGATTCCCCCCTCAATCTTCTAAATTCCAGCGAGTACAAGCCGAGTACTCCTTCACTTTATCTCGTATCCTCAGTGTGATGGGACATCCATCTTCAAAAATAGGGGTCTGGAGACAGTTTTGCTGCCTTCTCAGCACATATGCTAATCAAAATGCGCAAAGTGCCAGAGGAACTTGTGGGCCAGGAAGCATCTGTGGAGGAAATGGACAGGCAGACTGTGTCGCCAGAACGATGCCGGCCAGAAACATCACCTCCACTCACTCTGCAGATGCTCCCTCCAGCACTTTGTGTTTTGGCTCAAGATTTCAGCACCTGCAGTTTCTTGTGCCTCAGTAATCTTTGCTACACCTCCAAACAGCATGGGATAAATTAGACCTTTTCAAAAAAATGGTCGAGAACAATACCACATACGAAATGGAGGGACAAGGAACTGCAGGGGCTGGAATCGTGAGTAAAACACAGAGGAAGAGCTCAGTGGGTCAGGCAGCATCTGTGGAGGGAATGGACGGACGACGTTTCAGATTTGCAGACTCGACTGAAGAAGGGTTCCGATCTGAAGAAGTCACCTATCAATGTTCTCCAGAGAACCGCTATTATTCCAGGACTCACTGACAATATATGAGGCTTGATAAAGTTTACCAGAGGTGCTGATAGTCCCAAAGAATGCTTTTAAGCCGGAGGTTTGTGGACTAATCTCCTGCTATCAGTCCCTGATCATTGCATTGGAGAGGCGTACAGTTGAAGTGCTTCAGTGGCCAGAAATGTATGGTCATTTGTTGGCATTTCAGTGTGGACCAGCAATGGTCAGGTGATCATTCTGGTCTGTATGTCTCTGACTGCCTGCCTCAAAGTCATTTGGAGTCATACAGCATGGGAACAGGCCCTTCGGCCCAACGCCTCCATGCTGACCAAGATGCCCCATCTCCACTAGTCCCATTTGTCCCATATCCCTCTAAACCTTTCCTGTGCATGTACCTGTCCAAGTGTCTTAAATGTTGTGATAGTCCCTGCCTCAACTACCTCCTCCGGCAGCTCGTTCCACACACACACACACACACACACACCGCCCTCTGTGTGGGGGGAAAAAAAAAATGACTTGGGTTTAAATTATTATTTTCTTTTTTTGCCAATAGTGGCTCCAAAGGAGAGAGGAATAAATTTGGGCATCCTGTGAAAAGATTCTTTATTCTGCAGAAAAACTGGGTGAAACTAAAATGTATTTAGCGTTTTTTTTTTAGATATGTTTAAAATGTAGTCTTATTGTATGAACAAAGTGTACCAAATTGATTCAGTATAGCACTGGAAGCTGGTGGTAACCGCCAATCCCAATTTAAAAAAATCAAAACACTGAAATATCATAATTTTCAAAACGCTACCCAGAATAATTAGTACGTTCACTTGCACCAACGTTTCTTTCAACTCAGAAAAGATTGATCAAGTTTTCTTAGTGTCATCGAGTTCAGGATTGATTTTCTGTAAAATAACGGGTGGATGATAACATACTTGTTTTTTTTTGTTTTTTTACTGTGACTCAATATTTATTAAAGTAGTCTAATTTGCCATATGTCAGATACTGTCTCCAGTGCTCATGGTTTAGTGAGGAGCACTTGTGTGTGCCTCAGTAGATAATGCCATGACCTGATTTATTTGACAATCTGCCACCAATAACAACTGCAAAACAACAACTAGATAGCTAATCCTGGCTGCACCAGATTGCAATCTCTCGACAATGGAGCAGACCAAATTAACACCGGCAGCCTAAAAGACTTCTCTTTTGGAATTCAATGCATCCAAAACTGTCTCCATAGACGTATTAATTCAATTTGTCTACATCCTTAAAAAAAAAGACTTTTCTATTGGCGTGCTGTAAGATAAAAAATTAAAAAGGCAAGCTTCTTTGATATAATTCAAAATTGAACATCTTCTGGAACAACCAAGTGAAGGAATGTTCTTGCAGAATAAAGTGCTGACAGAGCCTTGTGCTGTTCTGCTATTTCCGATTGCTACCAATCTTGGTAGAGTGGATGCGGAGATGATGTTTCCACTAGTCGGAGAGTCAAGGACCAGAGGCCACAGCCTCAGAATGAAAGGACTTTCCTTTTGGAAGGAGATGAGGAGGAATTTCTTTAGCCAGAGGGTGGTGAATATGTGGAATTCATTGCCACAGAAGGCTGTGGAGGCCTTGTTAATGGATATTTTTAAGGCAGAGATAGATTCTTGATTAGTACAGGTGTCCGGGGTTAAGGGGAGAAGGCGAGAATGGGATTGAGAGGGAGAGATAGTGTAAGAAAATAACTGCAGATGCTGGTACAAATTGAAGGTATTTATTCACAAAATGCTGGAGTAACTCAGCGGGTCAGGCAGCATCTCAGGAGAGAAGGAATGGATGACGTTTCGGGTCGAGACCCCTGTGTGAAGAAGGGTTTCGACCCGAAACATCACCCATTCCTTCTCTCCTGAGAAGCTGCCTGACCCGCTGAGTTACTCCAGCATTTTGTGAATAAATACCTTCGAGAGGGAGAGATAGATCAGCCATGATTGAATGGCGGAGTGGACTTGATGGGCCGAATGGCCTAATTCTGCTCCCATCACTTTTGAACTTATAACCAATTACCTGTGTGTCTGGATTGTAATGAACACGTCTCCAGACCTTCATCTGAACTGGAGAGATTTTATACCTTCCGAATATGCATTCCTGGGAGGCAAAACGTGACAAATATTGGAGAGAATAATTTTGAAACATAATGTACAAATTAAAGAAACCCCCAAATTGTAGTGGTTCCATTTACCGTTAATTGTTTGACACTGTTGAACAATAAGCAACGGTAGAAATAGGATCAAACTGGTGGGTCAGCTACTTCTATCGTTATTCGTTTGGATAAGTAGTACAGTTTAAATATATCAAAGAAATAAAGCTTATTGCACAAAGAAATGCTATATGGCTTGGCTTTACTAAACACTAGAACAAGTGGACCCATTGGGCCCAAACCTCTCTTGCATTGGTGCACCACCCATCCCTTCCCCCCCCCCCCTTCTCCCTCTCCCCCCCTTCTCCCTCTCCCCCCCTTCTCCCTCTCCCCCCCTTCTCCCTCTCCCCCCTTCTCCCTCTCCCCCCTTCTCCCTCTCCCCCCCTTCTCCCTCTCCCCCCCCTTCTCCCTCTCCCCCCTTCTCCCTCTCCCCCCTTCTCCCTCTCCCCCCTTCTCCCTCTCCCCCCCTTCTCCCTCTCCCCCCTTCTCCCTCTCCCCCCTTCTCCCTCTCCCCCCTTCTCCCTCTCCCCCCTTCTCCCTCTTCTCCCTCTCCCCCTTCTCCCTCTCCCCCTTCTCCCTCTCCCCCTTCTCCCTCTCCCCCTTCTCCCTCTCCCCCCTTCTCCCTCTTCTCCCTCTCCCCCCTTCTCCCTCTCCCCCCTTCTCCCTCTCCCCCCTTCTCCCTCTCCCCCCTTCTCCCTCTCCCCCCTTCTCCCTCTCCCCCCTTCTCCCTCTCCCCCCTTCTCCCTCTCCCCCCTTCTCCCTCTCCCCCTTCTCCCTCTCCCCCTTCTCCCTCTCCCCCTTCTCCCTCTCCCCCTTCTCCCTCTCCCCCTTCTCCCTCTCCCCCTTCTCCCTCTCCCCCTTCTCCCTCTCCCCCTTCTCCCTCTCCCCCCTTCTCCCTCTCCCCTTCTCCCTCTCCCCCCTTCTCCCTCTCCCCCTTCTCCCTCTCCCCTTCTCCCTCTCCCCTTCTCCCTCTCCCCTTCTCCCTCTCCCCTTCTCCCTCTCCCCCTTCTCCCTCTCCCCCCTTCTCCCTCTCCCCCCTTCTCCCTCTCCCCCCTTCTCCCTCTCCCCTTCTCCCTTTCTCCCTCTCCCCCCTTCTACCTCTCCCCCTTCTACCTCTCCCCCCTTCTACCTCTCCCCCTTCTACCTCTCCCCCCTTCTACCTCTCCCCCCTTCTACCTCTCCCCCCTTCTACCTCTCCCCCCTTCTACCTCTATCCCTTCTCCCTCTTCTCCCTCTCCTCCCTCTCCCCCCTTCTACCTCTCCCCCCTTCTACCTCTCCCCCCTTCTACCTCTCCCCCCTTCTACCTCTCCCCCTTCTACCTCTCCCCCCTTCTCCCTCTCCCCCTTCTCCCTCTCCCCCTTCTCCCTCTCCCCCTTCTCCCTCTCCCCCCTTCTCCCTCTCCCCCTTCTCCCTCTCCCCCTTCTCCCTCTCCCCCTTCTCCCTCTCCCCCTTCTCCCTCTCCCCCTTCTCCCTCTCCCCCTTCTCCCTCTCCCCCTTCTCCCTCTCCCCCTTCTCCCTCTCCCCCTTCTCCCTCTCCCCCTTCTCCCTCTCCCCCTTCTCCCTCTCCCCCCTTCTCCCTCTCCCCCCTTCTCCCTCTCCCCCCTTCTCCCTCTCCCCCCTTCTCCCTCTCCCCCCTTCTCCCTCTCCCCCCTTCTCCCTCTCCCCCCTTCTCCCTCTCCCCCCTTCTCCCTCTCCCCCCTTCTCCCTCTCCCCCCTTCTCCCTCTCCCCCCTTCTCCCTCTCCCCCCTTCTCCCTCTCCCCCCTTCTCCCTCTCCCCCCTTCTCCCTCTCCCCCCTTCTCCCTCTCCCCCCTTTTCCCTCTCCCCCCTTCTCCCCTCACCCTTCCCCCACTCCATCCCTCTCAACCCCCCTGCTCCTTCCTCCTCCCCCCTCCCTCCCTCTTTTCCCCCCTCCCTCCCTCCCCCCTTCCTCCCTAAGAGATAGATTTAAACTTTAAAATGTGAATAACTTTTAAAATATAACACCGATTTCAATTAAACTTCTTCCATTAGCACCAAAGGGACGACAGTGAGTAAGGTGGGCCTAAAACTGTCACACTATCGTGTACCGTTTTGGCTGTAGTTCAGGAACAAACAAATAAACAAACGAGAGATTTAGTATATAGATGGGATGGGCTCCCACAGGAGGTAGCTGGGGCAGCTACTATAACAGCATTTAAAAGACACTAGTGTAGAAATAAGGAACTGCAGATGCTGGTTTATATTTTAAAAAAAGAAACAAAGTGCTGAAGTAACTCAGCGGGTCAGGCTGCATGAATGTACTTACCTAGTTCATAACTTAAATGGGGCATCTCGGGCGGCATGGGATAATTGGGCCGAAGGGCCTGTGCCCGTGCTGGATTACTCTAAGGCCACCTGTCTTGGTTTTATGAGGAGCAGTGTGGATTGGTGCAGCCTGAAGCTCTGTCACCATTGTTTCATCACTCGTTCGACTGAATCCTCGGAAATGTGATCGACTTTCTTTCCCCTCTCGCCCCTTCTCCAATCACACCACTCATTGAAGTGCGTTAATTGGTCCTGTGTAAACTGCCCCTAGTGTGCAGGGAGTGGATGAGAAAGTGGGGGAACATAGAACTAGTGTGAAGGGGTGATCGATGGTCGGCACGGTCTCGGTGGGCCGAAGGGCCTGTTTCCACGCTATATCACTGAACTATTCACCGTATTTGCTCCTCTGGCGTTATTAAAATCCTGGAATTAGGCACATTCCGTGGAAACAACACATGGTTTTCTTTGGGATCAGTGGTAAAGCTGCTTAACTCTTTCTGTCGGCCCCAGGCGGTTAATTATTATCAAGCATTGTATAGTTTTCATTTGCAAGGACAAGATATTCAGACTGTGGGTTTGAAAGAAGCAAAAAGCATGTCTGGATTTGCAGAAATAAACCTGTTTGAACGATGCTGATTTCAGTGATATAATTGCAAACATGAAGATTGGGCAGGGCACTGGTGCACAGGCTGGGACCAGGACCAGGACCAGGACCAGGACCGGGACCGCCAGCCAAATCCGCTTCGATGATGACGGGCAAGGCTTCGTTCACCACAGAGGAATTACTAGTGAGCTCAACGCACTGAGGAAGAGGTACTTCTATTAATCATCTTGGTAATAACATCGCCCCGAGGTTGAGACAAATGTTTTGATTTCAAACTCATGTGGGGGACAAATAAACAAAGACAAGTCAGCTACTGTGCCAGTTTCTATCTCCTTCCCAAAATCCACACGCAGGACTGCCCTGGCAGACCCATGGCCTCCTGCCTCACTAAATTCATCTCCACATACCTGGGCTCCATCCTACCCACCCCTGTCCAGTCCCTTCCCACCTACATCCGAGACACTCCCTGCAATATTTAAATACCTTGCGATTCCTCATCCATACCCTATCCATTCCCCTCACGGTCCATGCCACAGTATCACCCACAATTCCCTGTCCTTCATCCCTTAAGCTGCCTTACGGCGCCAGAGACCAGGGATCAGATGCATTTTGAATGGAGGTGTAAAGGGACTGGAGGTTCATGGTACGTTCGGGGAGAGACCGGAGGGCTGTGTGTCCTGATGGGGGATGGCGGTGTAAAGGGGAGACGAGAGGGGATCTTATAGAAGCATCAAATCCTTAAGGGATTGGACAGGCTAGATGCAGGAAAAATGTTCCCAATGTTGGGGGAGTCCAGAACCAGGGGCCACAGTTTAAGAATAAGGGGTCGGCCATTTAGGACTGAGATGAGGAGAAACCTTTCCACCCAGAGAGTTGTGAATCTGTGGAATTCTCTGCCACAGAAGGCAGTGGAGGCCAATTCACTGGATGTTTTCAAGAGGGAGTTAGACTTTGCTCTTAGGTCTAACGGATATGGGGAAAATCAGGAATGGGGGACTGATTCTGGATGATCAGCCATGATGTTATTGAATGGCAGTGCTGTTGGCCTACTCCTGCGCCTATTTTCTATGTTTCCATGTACAGGGACTGGGCGTCCGTGATAAAGATTAGGCAATAGGGGCCTAGGAATTTCAAGTCATTGAAATATTGCAGAGAGTGTGAGATGTCTTGGATGCAGGTGGGAATAGACAATAGACAATAGGTGCAGGAGTAGGCCATTCGGCCCTTCGAGCCAGCACCGCCATTCAATGTGATCATGGCTGATCATTCTCAATCAGTACCCCGTTCCTGCCTTCTCCCCATACCCCCTGACTCCGCTATCATTAAGAGCTCTATCTAGCTCTCTCTTGAATGTATTCAGAGAATTGGCCTCCACTGCCTTCTGAGGCAGTGAATTCCACAGATTCACAACTCTCTGACTGAAAAAGTTTTTCCTCATCTCTGTTCTAAATGGCCTACCCCTTATTCTCAAACTGTGGCCCCTGGTTCTGGACTCCCCCAACATTGGGAACATGTTTCCTGCCTCTAACGTGTCCAACCCTTAATAATCTTATACGTTTCGATAAGATTCCCTCTCATCCTTCTAAATTCCAGTGTATACAAGCCTAGTCACTCCAGTCTTTCAACATATGACAGTCCCGCCATTCCGGGAATTAACCTAGTAAACCTACACTGCACGCCCTCAATAGCAAGAATATCCTTCCTCAAATTTGGAGACCAAAACTGCACACAGTACTCCAGGTGCGGTCTCACTAGGGCTCTGTACAACTGCAGAAGGACCTCTTTGCTCCTATACTCTACACCTCTTGTTATGAAGGCCAACATTCCATTGGCTTTCTTCACTGCCTGCTGTACCTGCAAGCTTCCTTTCAGTGACTGATGCACTAGGACACCCAGATCTTGTTGTACGTCCCCTTTTCCTAACTTGACACCATTCAGATAATAATCTGCCTTCCTATTCTTACCACCAAAGTGGATAACCTTACACGTATCCACATTAAACTGCATCTGCCAAGCATCCGCCCAAGTCACCCTGTCCAAGTCCTTGCACAACCTGTCCAAGTCACCCTGCAACCTCATAGCATCTTCCTCACAGTTCACACTGCCACCTAGCTTTGTATCATCTGGGAAGGGACTGGAGGGGGGGGGATGGAATCAAGGTATGTGGAGATGAATTTGGTGGGGCAGGAGCAGGCAGGAACAATGGGTCTGCTAGGGCAGGCCTGCTCATTGATATTGGGAAGGAGATAGAAGCTGGCAGTGTGGAGCTGGGGAACGATGATATTGGGAACTGTGGAGGCGAGATCGCCAGAGATGATCTCTGGGGTCTGGCAAATGGTGCCTGCTGTATTTGACTGTATTGACCTGATAACATTATAAAGCTACTTCATGTTGAGATGCCTCGGAGAAATGGAAATAAGGAAAGATTTCTTTTCTCTCTGTGATTTGGGTTTTTTTTAAACAAAAATGACAAATTTCAAAATGGTCAATTTCCAGGGATGGTAAACGTGAACATGTTTTAATTTAACGTCAGCAAGCTAACAGGACTATGAAACCAACATTTTATCTATGTTTTTGTTGGGAATGTCCATAAACCACACTTCATCTTTCTCTATCAGGAAGGGGCTCTACACTGGGAGGAGACTAAACATCTTCCCTGTGCAAACGGAATCAGAAAACGTACCAGCAACTGGTTTGTTGCATTTTTCTTGCATAATTTTTCATATTTCTATTATCAATGCTTGACCATTTAGAGTTTGAATGGTGAGATATTCCTTCCTGAATCATCGTGTTGTTACTAATAGATCTGTTGCATGCCCTCATCGGAAGGCTGAGAAAAAATACTGGTGCGCTGGGACATTTCGATCACTGGTTGTTCCATATGCTGGAGTAACTCAGCGGGTCAGGCAGCATCTCGGGAAAGAAGGAATGGGCGACGTTTCAGGTCGAGACCCTTCTTCAGACTGATGTCAGGGGGGCGGGACAAAGGAAGGATATAGGTGGAGACAGGAAGATAGAGGGAGATCTGGGAAGGGGGAGGGGAAGAGAGGGACAGAGGAACTATCTAAAGTTGGAGAAGTCAATGTTCATACCACTGGGCTGCAAGCTACCCAGGCGAAATATGAGGTGCTGTTCCTCCAATTTCCGTTGGGCCTCACTATGGCACTGGAGGAGGCCCATGTCAGAAAGGTCAGACTGGGAATGGGAGGGGGAGTTGAAGTGCCCTCTCTTCCCTTCCCCCTTCCCAGATCTCCCACTGTCTTCCTGTCTCCACCTATATCCTTCCTTTGTCCCGCCCCCCTGACATCAGTCTGAAGAAGGGTCTCGACCCGAAACGTCACCCATTCCTTCTCTCCCGAGATGCTGCCTGACCTGCTGAGTTACTCCAGCATTTTGTGAATAAATACCTTCGATTTGTACCAGCATCTGCAGTTATTTTACTTATACTACTGGTTGTTCCATAAGTCTGTTCTTTATACATCAGCAAATTCTTTCTGAATTTCTCTTCCTTGTCATAGAACAGTACAGCACAGGAACAGGCCCTTCGGCCCACAATGTCAGTACAGATCATGATGCCAGGACCAACTCTTACCTACCTGCGCATAATCCATATCCCTCCAGTCCCTACGTATCCATGTGTCTTAAATACCAAAGTCTCTTAAATGCCACTACTCGTATTTGCCACCACCACCACCCCTTGGCAGCAAGTCCCAGGCCCCCACCACCACCTGGCCTGCGCATCTGTTTAAACTTTCCCCCTCTCCCCTTGCAGCTATGCCCTCTAGTCTTTGATTTTTCCATCCTGGGATAAAGGTTCTCACTGTCTTACCTGTGCCTCATAGTTTTAACTACTTCTGCCTGGTCTCCTCGCAACCTCCAGCGTTCCAGAGACAACAGTGCAAGTCTGTGCGACCTCTCCCAGCAGCTAATACTCCCCTCATCCAGGCAGCAAGAAAGCTTTAATGGAAGGTCTGCTTTGAAGTGAGTTGCTCTTTCCTCCAATCACCTTGGGTTACAAGTCAAAGAAAATGGATTAAGATAGCATTGTATCTTTTGAAAATTAAACAGTGTAAAAGTACAGATAACAATATATCATATCATATATATACAGCCGGAAACAGGCCTTTTCGGCCCACCAAGTCCGTGCCGCCCAGCGATCCCCGTACATTAACACTATCCTACACCCACTAGGGACAATTCTTTACATTTACCCAGCCAATTAACCTACATACCTGTACGTCTTTGGAGTATGGGAGGAAACCGAAGATCTCGGAGAAAACCCACGCAGGTCACGGGGAGAACGTACAAACTCCTTACAGTGCAACACCCGTAGTCAGGATCGAACCTGAGTCTCCGGCGCTGCATTCGCTGTAAAGCAGCAACTCTACCGCTGCGCCACCGTGCCGCCAATATATTTGCTGGTTGTCTGAAACTAGATGGTGGTAACCGGAGATAGTGGTATCTGAGCGTTTGATGATTGGATTATGTTTTGCCAGTGCTGCAGCTGTCACTGTGGGATGTGGAGCAGGCCGGTCGCATAGCGGATGTTGCCGACCACTTGCCCCGCAATGGCTTTGAGGAGATGATCCAGTGGACAAAGGAAGGGAAGCTCCGGCACTTCCCTGTCGACAATGAGGCCGGTACGTGACTTTACCATGCTCATTCTGTGTCCATTTAACACACGTGCACACATGCACACATGCACACCCCCCCCCCCGGCCACCTACCTATCTATCGGCCCAACTTGTCCACAAAGAACCAACATGCCCCATCTACACTAGTGCCACCTGCCCGCCTTTGGCCCACATCCCTCTAAACCTGTCCTGTCCATGCACCTGTCCAAGTGTCTTTTCAATGTTATAGTACCTGCGTCGTCTACCTCCGGTACAAACCAGCATCAACTGCCTCAACTATCTCCTCTGGCAGCTTGTTCCATATTCCCACCACCCTCGGGTCCTTTTAAAAATGTTTCCCCTCTCGCCTTAAATCGATGTCTTCTAGTTTTAAACTCCCCTTGGTTGGGAGAGAGGCTGACCAACCTCCTTATCTACTCCCTTCATGATTTTATATACCTCTACAAGGACACCGCTGAGCCTCTTACGATGCAGGCCATCCACTCTCCTTGTAACTCAAGGCCATCCAGTCCCCTTGAATCTCTTCTGCACCCTTTCTAACTTACTGGCATCCTTCCTGGAGCCGGGCTACCAGGACTGCACGCAGCACTCCAAGGGTGGTCATGCCACCATGTATAGCTGTGTTATGATAACTCCAATTTAAATTTATTGTTTGCAATCCGATCTATCAAAAATAAGGTTCATGCAATCTTTCATTTGCATTCCATAAGTTTACATAGAACAGTCAGGAACAGTCCTTTTGCCCCTCAATGTCTGTGCTGAATGTGTAGGAAGGAACTGCAGATGCTGGTTTATACCGAAGATTGACGCAAAATGCTGGAGTAACTCAGCGGGTCAGGCAGCATCTCTGGAGAAAAGGAACAGATGATGTCTCTGGTCAGAACCCTTCTTCAGACTGGGTTGGAGAGAGGAGGAGAACGTCTTCAAAGTTGGCATACCTTGAGGAGATTTAAGCCGAGGTGGTTTAGTTTATTGTCACGTGTACCGAGATACAGTGAAAAGCTTTTTATTGCATGCTATCCAATGAGTGGAAGGACTACACATGATGCAATCGAGCCGTCCACAGTGTACAGATACAGGATAAAGGAAATAATGTTTAGTGCAAAATAAAGTCCGATTAAAGATAGACCGAGGTAGATGACAGCTCAGGACTGCTCTCTAGTTGGTGATAGGATGGTTCAGTTGCCTGATAACAGCTGGAAAGAAACTATTCCTGAATCTGGAGGTGTGCGTTTTCCCCCTCTACTAAGACAAAGTATTATTATTCAGTGAAGCTGAAGCCAAATCATAAAATGGAAGGTCTGGCTTGTGGTTTTTTTTTGTTTTTTTTGTTCAGGATTTTCTTTGTTCAGTTTGGTAATGATGTAGTTTTAAAATTCCCGCTGATGTTCCAGGTCTGGAAGAAGAGGAAGGTGTGGAATTCCATGAGCACGTGTTCCTGGAGAAACACTTGCACGGGTTCCCCGAGGAGGGTCCGATCCGCCACTTCATTCACCTGGTCGCCAACGGGTTAAGCAAGAATCCCCATTTAACGGTGCAGCGGAAGATTGAACATATCGATTGGTTTCGCCAGTACTTCCACCAGAAGCAAGATGTTCTGAATGAGAGTGAAGTGAACGTTAAGTGAAATCCAGCCGTCTGATTTACACTGGGTGGTAGGTAACACCTTGAATTGGTGCGGTAGACATACATCTTTTTATAACACCATTAGAAGGTGCACTGTCTTGACTGCTGTTGTACTGTAAACTGGTTGCCAGAAATCTTCCTTCGCTCCGCAAATGTACGCCTGAATTCACGTGTAGTTATCATATATTGCTGGAAACCAATGTAAATGCAACAACTTGGGTCAGGAACCTCTGGACATTCTGGATTGTTCCGCACTTAATAAACCCACTTTGAAGTGTTATGACCGTCCGATGCAGAAATAAATCCAAATACAATCTCTGAATTATTTTGCTTTCTCCGAATTACTGCAGGGAAGTCTTATAAACTCTGGTAATTTTTCGGTACGTGGCTACAAGGAACTGCTGATGCTGGTTAATACACAAAAAGACACCGATTGCTGGAGTGACTCACAGGTTCCGGCAGCATCTCTGGAGAACATCTCAGTCTGAAGAAGGGTCTCGACCCGAAACGTCACCCATTCCTTCTCTCCTGAGATGCTGCCTGACCCGCTGAGTTACTCCAGCATTTTGTGAATAAATATCTCTGGAGAACATGGTTAGGTGACGTTTTGGGTCAGACAATTTTCAGTCTGAAGAAGGGCATCGACCGGAAACTTCCGCTATCCATGATCTCCAGCAATGCTGCCTGACCCGCTGAGTTACTCCAGCGCTCTGTCCTTAACTATTAGGTACACCTCAGTTTAACAAATAATGTTCTTATTGGCTTCACTCTGTGGAAAGCAATCACACTGGGATATGATATTAACATGTTCTCATACTACTGAGATTAAAAAAGACCACATTTTTTCATTAGCAAATAATCAAAAGTTGATTTTTAAAAAATGTGTCATGGTCGAAATCGTTCAGTTGGTAAATTTTCAGTGACTCCAGTCAATGACTCCAGAATCTAGTGACTTGGCTTCAATTGAATGCAGTTAGTGACCCATTACGTTGGAAATGTCACCCTGCACCGTGAGGTGTACAGCCTTGTACTGCCACGGAAGCACCATTGGCTTAACTTCTATACAATGAAGGTTGCAAACATAAAAGGCGAAACCTATTGGAGGTTTTCAAAAGCAGGAGGTCTTTGATGCCAGAGCACTAAAGGAGTGAGGCTAAGACTCGTGATTGTAGATGGAAGATAATTAGCAGTACATCTGCGGATGCTGGAATCTTGAGCAGTCTGAAGAAGGGTCCAGACCCGAAACATCCTGCGTCCATTCCCTCGGTATGGTTTGGATGCATCGCAACATGGTTTGGGAACAGCTCCATTCAAGACCGCAAGAAATTGCAGAGAGTTGTGGACGCTGCCCAGATTATCACGCAAACCAACTTCCCTTCCAATGAGTCCATTTACACCTTGAGAAGGCCAGCAGCATAATCAAGAGCCAGTCTCACCCCGGTCACTCCCTCTTCTCCCCTCTCACATCGAACAAAAACTACAGAAGTGTGAAAATGCACAGCTCCAGATTCAGGAACAGTTACTACCCAGCTGTTATCAGGCAACTGAACCATCCTACCAACTGCTAGAATAAGAAAATAACTGCAGATGCTGGTACAAATCGAAGGTATTTATTCACAAAATGCTGGAGTAACTCAGCAGGTCAGGCAGCATCTCAGGAGAGAAGGAATGGGTGACGTTTCGGGTCGAGACCCTTCTTCAGACAGAACAGTCCTGAACTACTATTTACTTCTTTGGATACCCTCGGACTATCTTTTGATTGGACTTTACTGGCTTTATTTTGCACTAAACATTATTCATGGTATTTCCTTTATCAGGTATCTGTACACTATGGATGGCTCTATTGTAATGTATTATCTTTCCGCTGACTGGTTAGCACGCAACAAAAGCTTTTCACTGTATTTTGGTACATGTGACAATAAACTGAACTCAAACTCGGATGCTGCCTGACCTGCTGAGTTCCTTCAGCACTGTGTTTTGTTCATAGCAGAGGTGTGTTTGAAAAGGCTTTCTGAATATAAAGTGTCCTAGAGAAAATTGAATTGTTCTAGGTTTACACATTATCATATTGAGCAGAACAAGTGCTGGAGGAACCCGGTAAGTCAGGCAGCATCTGTGGAGGGAATGGACAGGCAAGGCTTTGGGTCGGGACTCTACTTCAAATGAGCGTCTGGGCAGGGGACATTCTCCTGCACTAAACCAGTTGATTTGATATCTGGATCAGACGACATAAAACATTACCATCAGATCCCACAATAAACGGCAATGGCAGTTGGGTACGTACCATGTCTGAAGAGAACATTGTCCAGGGTTATGAAAATAAAACCTGGGAGTTGGTCGAATTAGGCAGGCCTCTCTCAGGGCTGGCATCATCATGACGGATCGAATGGCCACCTATGAATCTCCAGCTGCCAAAATACACACAATTCTGGGAGTCATGGCCATGCAGCACAGAAACAGGCCCTTAGGCCCACCTGGTCCATGCTGACCAACACGCCCCATCTGCACTAGTCCCACCTTCCTGTGACTGGCCCATATCCCTCTCTGCCTCAGAAGGCAGTGGAGGCCAATTCTCTGAATGCATTCAAGAGAGAGCTAGATAGAGCTCTTAAGGATAGCGGAGTCAGAGGGTATGGGGAGAAGGCAGGAACGGGGTACTGATTGAGAATGATCAGCCATGATCACATTGAATGGAGGTGCTGGCTCGAAGGGCCGAATGGCCTCTTCCTGCACCTATTGTCTAAACCTAAATCTATAAAGTGCTTAGCAGATCAGGCAGTGTGTGGGAAGAACAGACAAAGTAACACGTCCCTCGTTGAACTGGCTTTGTTACGTTAGAAACTCAGCTTTGATAACTTCGATTTCTGCACAACCGTAATGCAAATGTCTCCGTGTCTATTTGCTTTAACGGTGCCAGGTGGATTGTAAGCCAGTAATGTAGAACTTGAAGACGTTCCATAGTGGACAAATTGGATGTCGGGTTGATTTAGTGAACCTTCCCCCAGACAGGGTGGTGTCTGGCTGCAGGTTGACTCTGACCCCACTCTCGTTGTTCAGAAGCGTTGTCGCTGTCAGCAAGGCAGCTTTGCTGGTGACCTGCCACTGCTCTTTGGGCCCCATATCCGAGGAAGGATGTGCCGCCGTTGGGAGGGGGCCCGGCGGAGGTTTACGAGAATGATCCCAGGAATGATTGGGTTGATATGTGATTGACGTTTGACGGCACTGGGCCTGTACTCGCTGGAGTTTAGAAGGATGAGGGGGGGACCTCATTGAAACGTACCGAATAGTGAAAGGCCTGGATAGAGTGAATGTGGAGAGGGCGTTTCCACCAGTGGGAGAGTCTAGGACAATAGACAATAGGTGCAGGAGGAGGCCATTCGGCCCTTCGAGCCAGCACTGCCATTCAATGTGATCATGGCTGATCATTCTCAATCAGTACCCCGTTCCTGCCTTTTCCCCATACCCCCTGACTCCGCTATCCTTAAGAGCTCTATCCAGCTCTCTCTTGAATGCATTCAGAGAATTGGCCTCCACTGCCTTCTGAGGCAGAGAATTCCACAGATTCACAACTCTCTGACTGAAAAAGTTTTTCCTCATCTCAGTTCTAAATGGCCTACCCCTTATTCTTAAACTGGCCCCTTGTTCTGGACTCCCCCAACATTGGGAACATGTTTCCTGCCTCTAACGTGTCCAACCCCTTAATAATCTTATACGTTTCGGAAGGCACAGCCTCAGAATAAAAGGACGCACCTTTAGAAAGGAGATGAGGAGGAATTTCTTTAGTCAGAGGGCGGTGAACCTGGGGGATTCATTGCCACGGATGGCTGTGGGGGCCAAGGCATTGGGTATTTTTAAGGTGGAGATTGACAAGTTCTTGATTAGTACGGCTGTCGGGTCACGGGGAGGAGAATGTGGTTGAGAGGGAAAGATAGATCAGCCATGACTGAGTGACGGGGCAGACTCGATGGGCTGCATGGCCTACTTCTGCTCCCGGAACGTACGAATCCTCGGCACGCTGATTCCTACTCCACTTTCACATCGCGGGCTGCTTCTGCTCGATGTTCACACTGGCAATGAACATCGGCTTGCATCAGGAATAGATGCAGAGTTACAATTTGTCGTGGGGCTGACCTTGATGCGAAAAGTCAAGACGTTTAATTGTCATGCAATTATCAGCTGTAGCATAAGGGGCATGTAATTGCAATAACACATGGATAAATGTACAATAATCAGTATTACAGTAAATTAATAACGGTAATACTCACTTAAGCTACTCCTCAACCATGTGCTGATTCCTAAACTGAGCGATTGCACATCAGACTGAATCTGATGAAGGGTCTCAACCCGAAATGTCACCCATTCCTTCCCTTCAGAGATGCTGCCTGTCCCACTGAATTACTCCAGCATTCTGTGTCTATCTTCAATGTAAACCAGCATCTGCACTTCCTTCCTACACTGAGAGATTGTACCACGGGAATCTTGGAAAAGGGAATAAAGTAGGCAATGAGCTAACTGTAAGTACTTTGAGCAGTTAAGAATGTTTAATTGGCATATACGGAGAATGGAACAATGTAACTCTTGCTGCAGCTAAACGGGCCTTAAACCCCATAACACACAGATAAAAGTACAATAATCAATAATGCAATGAATTAATAACCACAATACTGGGTAACCATGTAGTGCAAACCCCGAAGTCCGTCGTGCAACTGTGTAGTACACAGTTCATGGAAGATCATAGTTGCTGAGGTTAGTGTTGTGCAGTGTTCAAGAGCCTGATGGTTGCTGGGAAGAAGCTGTTCTTGAACCTGGAGGTCACGGTTTTCAGGCTCCTGTACCTTCTTCCCGATGGTAGCAGCGAGATGAGAGCGTGGCCAGGGTGGTGTGGGTCTTTGATGATGCTGGCTGCCTTTTTGAGGCAGCGCCTCCTGTAGATCCCTTCGATGGTGGGGAGGTCAGTACCTGTGATGGACCGGGCAGTGTCCACCACTCTCTGTAGTCTCCTTCGTTCCTGGGTGTTTGAGTTGCTGAACCAGGCCGTGATGCAACCAGTCAGTGTGCTCTCCACCGTACACCTGGAGCAGTTTGACAGTATTTGTTGACATTTACAGAACTTTAGCTTTTTTGCTTTTCTTGGTTCTGTCCCCACAGTGTTAGTGACCACAGGGTGGAGCTGCAGTCTATTGAAATATTCTGTGAGACTGGGGATAGAGAGAGCTTTTAATTTTAAATACCTTGTGCAATAATGAATATGCATTGGTACCGAATGACAAATAAAGCTCTGTATTCTGTATTCTGTATTTGGAGGAATTAATAAGTGAGGAAGATTTTGACTCTGAAGGACACGCTGTTGGCGTAACTTAGCAATCTTGACAACATCTCTGGGGAACATGGATGTTCATAAATCATAGGAGCAGAATTAGGCCATTCAGCTCGAGTTGTCTCTGCCATCCAGTCATGGCTGCTCTATCTTTCCCTCACACCCCCATTCTCCCACCTCACCTGAAACGTAACTTATCCATGTTCTCCAGATATGCTGTCTGACCCGCTGAGTTACTCCAGCATTTTGTGTCCTTTAGTGTATTAATCAGCATTTGCAGGAAAATAAACTGCAGACGCTGGTTTAAATCGAAGGTAGACACAAAATGCTGGAGTAACTCAGCGGGTCAGGCAGCATCTCAGGAGAGAAGGAATGGGTGAAGTTTCGGGTTGAGACCCTTCTTCTGACTAAAAAAAAAACACATTTGCAGTTGCTTGTTTCTACAAGATTTTGACTGTTTTATTCCCAGATGGATTGAACAATATCATAATGGGTCCCGACTCAAAAACATGTCTGTCCATCCGCCTACACAGATGCTGCCTGGTCCGCTAAGTTCCTCCAGCACGTTGTATTTTGCTCAGTATAGTAAGCTGTTAACAATTTTATTACCTCTGTAACTTTTCATATATTCAGAAAGCCTTCACCAAACACACTTTGCAAGATATGCTGAAACTCGACATCCCTCTGGCAGAGTAAACACAAAGTGCTGGAGGAACTCAGCGGGCCAGGCAGCATCTCTGGAGAACATGGATAGGATAGCCTGTTCTTGTGCTGTGTTCTATGTTCTGTTATTTATTGCACCCGAGATGGTATACAGTGACCAAGAGTGTGATGGCTAAAAATAAATAAGTTATTTCTTTGCTTGAATTAGCTGAACCGACACAACAATTTGGTAACAAAGCAATAAGGAAAATGGAAGTTTTTGTGAACACATCTTCAGTCCAGCAAGAGATGTTTGTTAAAGGATTGACTGTGAAAATTATAATTGCCTGCAAGTTATATAACATTCCAAAATTGTCATGTGTAGTTGTATAAATACCACACTGCTTCACGGTTGTTTCAACTTATTTCTGAAGTATTCCTGTTGCCAATCAATGCACCTTGGTGGCAGGGCCGTGATCCACAAGGTGTTGGAGTCGGGTAAAGATTTGGGCGGGCGGCGCAGCGGGTAGAGCTGCTGCCTCACGGTGCCAGAGACCCGGGTTCGATCCTGACCTCGGCTGCTGTCTGTGTGGAGTTTGCACCTTCTCCCTGTGACCACATGGGTTTCCTGCGGGTGCTCCGGTTTCCTCCCACATCCAAAAGACTTGTGGGTTTATTGGCCCTCTGTAAATTGCTCCTGGTGTGTTGGGAGTGGATGAGAAAGTGGGATAACGGAACTAGTGTGAACGGGTGATCGACGTGGACTCGGTGGGCTGAAGGGCCTCTTAAACATGCCGGATGTCTAAACTAAATGTGCATTGTCCAGTTTCTTCAATTTGTTTCAGTCCTCTTTCGATACATCCCAGAGGGGCTCACTGCCTCTAAACAACCTTTCAGGAGGAATCGCTGCTGTGATTTTGTAAATGTGACATTTAATTTGTGGACCTCAATCTCCAAAAACTAACCCTTGGATTAAAAAAGCAAAAACACAAGTCAGATGTTGCTGATCTGAAATAAAAATGGGCAAACATCTTTAAAGGGAGAAAAGACTAGATAATGTCCTGCAACAATGTCATTTCTTCAGCACCAGCGGTGATGAACGAGAGATTATTATCAGCTGGGGTAACCTCATGCCTCCTGAAAATTGTGCCTTGTGATTAATTGTGAACAGATTCTCCGAGATCTTCGGTTTCCTCCCACACTCCAAAGACGTACAGGTTTGCAGGTTAATTGGCTTGGATACTTGGTATCAGTGTAAATTGTCCTTAGTGTGCGTAGGCTTGTGTTAATGTGTGGGGATCGCTGGTCGGCCCGGACTCGGTGGGCCGAAGGGCCTGTTTCTGCGCTGTATCTCTAAACTAAACTAAACTGGTGGGTAAGGCAAACCAGCGCCTTTACCACCTTAGACAGCTGAGTAAATTCAGAGTGTCTCTGAGGATCCTTCATTGCTTCTACTCTGGGGCTGTAGAGAGCATCCTGTCCGGCAACATCTCAATCTGGTTTGGGAACAGCTCTGCCCAGGACAGGAAGGCCCTGCAGAGAGTAGTGCGTTTGGCAGAACGCACCATGGGAATTACACTCGCCCCCCTGCACAGCCTATACATCAGGAGGTGTAGATCCAGATCAAGCAACATTATGAGGGACCCCTGCCACCCCAGCAAAGGACTGTTCCAGCTGCTACGGTCAGGCAAACGCCTCCGCTGTCACGCTGTGAAAACGGAGAGGATGAGACGGAGTTTCTTTCCACAGGCCATCAGGACTGTTAACTATTATAACTCCAGGGACTAAATTTTGTCTTCTCTGTATTAACTTTAATTTATATGCTGTAACTGTAATTCTTTTTTTGCACAATCCGCAGGCGTTGCCACTTTCATTTCACTGCACATCGTGTATGTGTACGTGACCAATAAACTTGACTTGACTTGACTTGATGGTCTTTGTTTAACTTCTTAGTTGAGACATGACAAAATCACTGGCCATGTAACACTCTCTACACGTTTAACCCGAGCTTTGTCTATGCAAAGATTCAAACTCCTCACGCTGCCTCGGCAAGGCCAGCACATAACCAAGGACGTCTCACCCCTCTCCCATCAGGCAAAAGATACAGTCGTGTGAAAATGCACGCCTCCAGATTCAGTGACAGTTTCTTCCCAGCTGTTATTAGACAACTGAACCATCCTCTCACCAACTAGAGAACGGTCCTGACCTCCCATTTAACTCATCGGAGACCCTCGGACTATCTTTAATCGGACTTTACTGGACTTTATCTTGCAATGAACGTTATTCCCTTTATCCGATATCTATACACTGGACAGTTTGATTGTAATCATGGACAGATTTTCAGGCCTTTGCTAAGATACCATTTGTGAGGCTGCTAAAGAGTATGAGACCATGGTATCAGAGGGCAGATACTAGAATGGACAGCAGGTTGGCTGGGTGGCAGAAGGCAAAGTGGCAATAAAGGTTTTTTTTTCTGGTTCGCTGCAGGTGACTAGCGGAGTTCCGCAGGGGTTGGTGCTGCAGCCGCTACTCTTCACGTTGTATATGAATGATTTGGATGGGGGATTGATGGATGGATGGATGGATGGTGGCCAAGTTTGCAGATGATATGAAGTTAGATGGAGGGTCAGATAGTGTAGAGAAAGCAGGGACTTTTCAGAATGAATGAATGAATACTTTATTGTCACAGTGATATTCTTTGGATTTGGACAGGTTGGGAGAGTGGGCTGAGAAGTGGCAGATGAAATACAGCGTAGCAAAGAGTGGAGTCATGCATTTTTGGTAGTAGGAATACAGGCATGGACTATTTTTTTAAATGGGGAGAGAATTCAGAAATCGGAGGTGCAAAGGGACTTGCACCCCTCCCAACCCGTCCGAATTTGGCAGAAAGTTTCCGCTTTCTTATTTCATGTCCGCCATTCCGATTTTGCCTCACATTTTTCCGCAAAACAGTCGGTAATTGCAATTTGTCAATTCAGCCGCTAGAGGTCGCTAAGGGTTCCGCGAGAAATCCCCCCGGCGCCCTGGAAGTCTCCCCGAAAATGTAGCGCCTAGGCTGGGCAAGGCAGCCAATCTCAACCTCATCGGGACTTCCACGGCCGAACAGTGGGTTGAATTTGCAACCTGCGGCTGGGGCTCTGGAAGTCCAGCCCAGCTGGAGCCAGCACATCTATCCCCATAGCCGACTTCCTTGGCCGGCTGGATAAACCAGCAAAGCTCTGGAACCAAGAGTGCCAGAAAATCAGTGGTGGAACTGTAATGAGTAAATATTAAATTTAAGTACCAGATTACATAACTATATTAATTAATTAAGACGGGGTTAAAATATAAAACACAGCAGAAAAGCCAATTACCACCTTTTTGGGCTGATTATCAATTAATGTGCGAATTTACTTCAACAAGTACTTCTGTATGCTTAGGCGAGTCGCATAAATCAACTCTTCATAACTTAGTCATACATTTTATGACCATTGTTCTTTTATTCAATACCAAGAGAATTGGGATGTGTAAGGAAAAAGCAAAATAGAAAAAACAAAACAATTTTTTCTTTGTGTTGCAAAAAGTATCTCTGTTCAATCACCTTTCTATAAATAGCAGAATATACTCCTGATAGGCCTGACATTGTACATGTAGTCCAAGAACTACAGACTGTTGGAAATTATAGTCGCTTTTCACACGTGAATGCAGCGCAACGCGTATGCGCATTTGGCGTGCATACTTTTTTTTTTGCTGAAAAGTTGCATTACACACCATAGACAATAGGTGCAGGAGGAGGCCATTCGGCCCTTCGAGCCAGCACCACCATTCAATGTGATCATGGCTGATCATTTTCAATCAGTATCCCGTTCCTGCCCTCTCCCCATACCCCCTATCCTTAAGAGCTCTATCTAGCTCTCTCTTGAATGCATTCAGAGAATTGGCCTCCACTGCCTACTGAGGCAGAGAATTCCACAGATTCACAACTCTCTGACTGAAAAAGTTTTTCTTCATCTCAGTTCTAAATGGCCTACCCCTTATTCTTAAACTGTGGCCCCTTGTTCTGGACTCCCCCAACATTTAAAAAACACTTGGACAGGTACATGGATATGAGAGGTTTCGAGGGATATGGACCAAACATGGGTAGGTGGGACTAGAATAGGTGGGCCATCTTTGAAGCAAAGAGTAGGAATAAACGGGTCCTTTTCGGAATGGCAGGCTAGTGGGGTACCGCAAGGCTCAGTGCTGGGACCCCAGTTATTTACAGTGTATATTAATGATTTGGACGAGGGAATAGAATGCAACATCTCTAAGTTTGCGGATCACACGAAGCTGGGTGGCAGTGTTAGCTGCGAGGAGGATGCTAGGAGGCTGCAGAGTGACTTGGATAGATTAGGCGAGTGGGCAAATGCATGGCAGATGCAATATAATGTGGATAAATGTGAGGTTATCCACTTTGGCGGCAAGAACAGGAAAGCAGAGTATTACCTGAATGGTGACCGATTGGGAGAAGGGGAGATGCAACGTGACCTGGGTGTCATGGTGCACCAGTCATTGAAAGCAAGCATGCAGGTGCAGCAGGCAGTGAAGAAAGCGAATGGTATGTTGGCATTCATAGCAAGAGGATTTGAGTTTAGGAGCAGGGTGGTTCTGTTGCAGTTGTACAGGGCCTTGGTGAGACCGCACCTGGAGTATTGTGTGCAGTTTTGGTCTCCTAACCTGAGGAAAGACGTTCTTGCCTTAGAGGGAGTACAGAGAAGGTTCACCAGATTAATCCCTGGGATGGCGGGACTTGCATATGAGGAAAGACTGGATAGACTGGGCTTGTACTCGCTGGAATTTAGAAGACTGAGGGGGGATCTTATAGAAACATATAAAATTCTTAAGGGGTTGGAGAGGCTAGATGCGGGAAGATTGTTCCCGATGTTGGGGGAGTCCAGAACCAGGGGTCACAGCTTAAGGATAAGGGGGAAGTCTTTTAGGACCGAGATGAGAAAACATTTCTTCCAACAGAGAGTGGTGAGTCTGTGGAATTCTCTGCCACAGAAGGTAGTTGAGGCCAGTTCATTGGCTATATTTAAGAGGGAGTTAGATGTGGCCCTTTTTGCTAAAGGGATCAGGGGGTATGGAGAGAAGGCAGGTACAGGCTACTGAGCTGGACGATCAGCCATGATCATATTGAATGGCGGTGCAGGCTCGAAGGGCCGAATGGCCTACTCCTGCACCTATTTTCTATGTTTCTATGGCATGGACGAGTTGGTTCAAAGGGCCTGTGTCCCTGGTGCATGACTCTACATGGCTCTGGTCATGTCTGGTCCTGGATAAGACTCCTGTGTTTTGTACATGGCCATTAACGGTCCTTTTATGAAGCCTCAAAGCACTTTACATTTACACTACCCTTTTTCCTAAGCTACCCCTGAACCATATGCTGATTCCTAAACTGAGCGATTGATTGTACATCAGACTGAGCCTGAAAAAGGGTCTCAACCCGAAACGTCACCCATTCCTTCTCTCCAGAGATGCTGCCTGACCTGCTGAGTTACTCCAGCATTTTGTGTCTATCTTTGGTGTAAAGCAGAATCTGCAATTCCTTTCTGCACTGAGAGATTGTACCACGGGAATCTTGGAAAAGGGAATAAAGTAGGCAATGATCTAACTGTAAGAATGTTTAATTGGCATATACGGAGAATGGAACAATGTAACTCTTGCTGCCGTTAAACGGCCCCATAAACATAATAACACACAGATAAATATATAATAATCAATAATATATTGAATTAATAACAGTAATACTAGGTAACCACACTAGTGCAAAATTGGTCTGTAGAGCAACCAAAGATCATAGTTGCTGCTGAGGTTAGTGTTGTGCAGTGTTCAAGAGCCTGATGGTTGCTGGGAAGAAGCTGTTCTTCAACCTGGAGGTCACGGTTTTCAGGCTCCTGTACCTTCTTCCCGATGGTAGCAGCGAGATGAGAGCGTGGCCAGGGTGGTGTGGGTCTTTGATGATGTTGGCTGCCTTTTTGAGGCAGCGCCTCCTGTAGATCCCTTCGATGGTGGGGAGGTCAGTACCTGTGATGGGCCTTCGATGGTGGGGAGGTCAGTACCTGTGATGGACCGGGCAGTGTCCACCACTCTCTGTAGTCTCCTTCGTTCCTGGGTGTTTGAGTTACTGAACCAGGCCTTGATGCAACCAGTCAGTGTGCTCTCCACCGTACACCTGGAGAAGTTTGATAGAGTATTTGGTGATGTTCTGAAATCTGCAAGATCCCATGAAAAACTGCTGGAGTAACTGAGCGGGTCAGGCAGCATCTCTGGAGAACATGGATATCATGTTTAAGAATGGTCCCGATCCGTGATGTCACCTATCCATGTTTTCTAGAGATGCTGCCTGACCCGCTGAGTCCCTCCAGCACTTTGTGTCCTTTTTATGGAAACCAGCATCTGCAGTTCCTGCGTCTACAGGAACAGCTTTTTGTCTTTATTGAATCAATTGATCTTTAGACATCTACAGGGATCTCCATGTTGTTTTGGCCATTTGCACAGTCACTCTTTGTAAGGCAAGGACTTAGATATTTATAAACATGCGGGTAAATTTAATTTGTTCCCCACATAGTCAATGCTGCTGTTTGGACTAGATCGAATTACACATTTATACAGATAACCTGTAACATGTGACCATCCCTCCCACATACAGAAATAAATTGCGTATGTGGGTCAGAGAGAAAGATCCTTTATATCTGCACTAAATACACAGGGAAATTCCTCAATTACTTGTCTGAGACAAAGACAGCTTTAATGGCATCCACAGTAAACACAGAATCTATTCAGGGCCTGTAAGACGTGGTTCCTGCCACACATATCTTGAAATAAATTCAGTACATATGTCTCTTGATTGTATTCTCTATGCATGGAAATGTATTGACATTTTAAATTCAGATTCGGGGACAGTTTCTTCCCAGCTGTTATCAGGCAACTGAACTGTCCTCCCACCAACACGAGACCGGTCCAGACTTCCCATCTACCTCATTTGGAGACCCTCGGGCTGTCTTTAATCGGACTTTATCTTCCACAAAATGTTGTATGCTATATCCGTACATTGTGGATGGCTTGATTGTAATTATGAATAGTCTTCTTTAACTGGACAGCATGCAAACAAAACATTTTCACTGCACCTCGGTACACGTGACAATGATAAACTAAACTGAACAAAACAAAGTCTTTTCGCGGACTGGATGGCATGCAGAGAAAAGTTTTTCACTGTACCTCAATATAATAAACTAAACAATTTTTCTGAGACAGCAGACACCTTTGGTCTGCATTCACACACGTTCAGCGTGGAACAGATGGACTTGATGCTCCCCTCGATTAAAGCTGTCCGAACAACGTCCTTCAACTCCTTCAACGTGAATTTCCAGGCTGCTGCTGACTATCGGGTATAGTACATAGAATGGTACAGCACAGGAACAGGCCCTTCAGCCCACAATGCCCATGCCCAATATGAGGCCAACTGTTCCCTGCCTGTACGCGATCTGTACAGCACAGGAACAGGCCCTTCAGCCCACAGTGTCCATGCCCAATATGAGGCCAATCATTCCCTGCCTGCACGCGATCTATATCCCTTCATTCTCTCCATGTGCCCATCCAAAAGTATCCTGAATGTCACTACTGTATCTGCCTCTACCACCAACCCCTGGCAGTGCGTTCCAGGCACCCACCAACCACTGTGTAAGAAAACTTGCCCCACACATCTCCTTTAAACTTTGCCCCTCTCACCTTAAAGCTATGCCCTCTCGTCTTTGACATTTCCACCCTGGGGTAAAAAGGTACCGATTACCCTCTAAACCTTTCCAAACCTTTTCTTTGGAAAGGTTTAGAGATGTACTAGACCAAGTGGACCCGTTGGGCCCAAACCTCTCCTGCATTGGTGCAGTACCCTCTCCTCCCCCACTCCCCCCTCCCTCCCTCCTCCCCTCCCCCCTCCCCGCCCCCTCCTCTCTCCTCCCCCTCTCCCTCCCTCCTCCCCTTCCCCCTCCCTCCCATCCTCTCTCCTTCCCCTTCCCCTCCCTCCTCCTCCCCCTCCCTCTCTTCCCCTTCTGCTCCCCTTCCCCTCAACCCCCCTTATCCTCCCTCCCCCCCTCCCTACCCACTTCCCTCCCTCCCTCCCTCGGAGATAGATTTAAACTTTAAAATGTGAATAACTTAAAAAATATAACACCGATTTCAATGAAACTTCTTCCATTCGCACCAAAGGGACGACGGTGAGTAAGGTGGGCCTAAAATTGTCGCGCTATCGTGTACCGTTTTGGCTGTAGTTCAGGAACGAACAAACAAACAAACAAACAAGAGTTTTAGTACATAGATGGGCCAAACGCGGGCAGGTGGGACTAGCTTAGATGGGGCATGTTGGTCGGTGTGGACAAGTTGTGCTTCCACGCTGTATAACTCTATGAGTGAGTAGCATTGGATGGTTGTAAGGTTTCATGTTATGGATGAGAGATGGCAAGTTTCACTAGGAGGTGCTGGAGGCCCATCTACAGTCTGCATCTGGAACGAGGTGGGATTCCCAGAGAAGCCGTGTTACTGGTTCATGAGTACCTGTGCGGTTGTCGGCACCTTTGTGGCAATCCTTTTTGTGCACTTTGTATGCAAAGACAAAGAATTTCACTGCACTTAGCTAGGCACAAGTGACAATAAAGTATCATCACCATCATCATTTGTCTCCATTTTCATATATCGGCATTTGCTCCAGGCCCTGCCGTCTCACACGGAGCAGGGCCGTCCATCATTCCCAGTGGGACATCACCAATCCTCTTTCTGTAACGTTTTGATGATCTTCATCCTTCAGTTTCTATCTTTCCGAAGATTACGCCATGAGCACTTGGAGAAACCCCACGCAACCACAGGGAGAAAGCACAAACGATGTACAGACAGCATCTGCAGTCAGGCTTGTATACACTGGAATTTAGAAGGATGAGAGGGGATCTTATCGAAACGTGTAAGATTATTAAGGGGTTGGACACGTTAGAGGCAGGAAACATGTTCCCAATGTTGGGGGAGTCCAGAACAAGGGGCCGACCCATACATACACTGGTTCTATCCGAGGAACAATTTATAGGAGCCAATTAACCTACAAACCTGCATGTCTTCGGAGTGTGGGAGGAAACCGGAGAAAACCCACGCAGGTCACAGGGAGAACGTACAAACTCCGTACAGACAGCACCTGTAGTCAGGATTGAACTCGGGTCTCTGGCACGGTTAGGCAGCAACTCTACTACTGAGCTGCCCCAGGAATTTGTCACAGAAAACTCATTTATATTTGTTCATGCCTTTTCATATTTCTTTTTAGGTTTTTCCTTCATAAATACTTTGCTCCCAGAACTAGCATGAGGCCGTCTATTTTAAACTGCAATATTTGGTTTATTATTGCCAGGTGTACCGAGGTACCGTGAGACAACGTTGTTGCATGTTATCCCTCAACATCATACATACATGAGTCATGCATCGGTACAACAAGTGCAAAAAGAAAAATACTAGAGTGCAGAATACAGTGTTGCAACGTTACAGAGTCTTAGCGTGATACAGTGTGGAAACAGGCCCTTCGGCCCAACTCAAGTCAAGTTTATTTGTCACATACACATACACGATGTGCAGTGAAATGAAAGTGGCAATGCCTGCGGATTGTGCAAAAAAAGAATTACAGTTACAGCATATAAATTAAAGTCAATACAGAGAAGACAAAATTTAGTCCCTGGAGTTATAATAGTTAACAGTCCTGATGGCCTGTGGGAAGAAACTCCGTCTCATCCTCTCCGTTTTCACAGCGTGACAGCGGAGGCGTTTGCCTGACCGTAGCAGCTGGAACAGTCCGTTGCTGGGGTGGCAGGGGTCCCCCATAATCTTGCTTGCTCTTGATCTGCACCTCCTGATGTATAGGTCCTGCAGGGGGACGAGTGTAGTTCCTATGGTGCGTTCTGCCGAACGCACTACTCTCTGCAGGGCCTTCCTGGCCTGGGCAGAGCTGTTCCCAAACCAGACTGTGATGTTGCCGGACTGGCCCATACCGACCAACAATGTCCCAGCTACACAAGTCCCAAAAGTTATAGCATTACAATTACAGAGGAAAAAGTCCAGCATCTGCAATGAGGTAGGTTGGAAGATCGGGACTACGCTGTACCTTATGGGAGGTGTGTTCAGAATCCTGATAACAGAGGGGAAAAACTTTGTTGCAGCCAAAACACATGGACTCTGATGTACTGCCTAGGTCAAGTCATGTCAATTTTATTTGTATAGAACTTTTAAACACAACCCACGTTGACCAAAGTGCTGGTACTAAAAAAGAACATACAATAGCACACAAACCTAACAACACATACATAAACAGTTCACAGCGCCCCCTCAGAGGGCCTCAAACGCTAGGGAATAGAAGTAGGTTTTGAGCCTGGACTTAAAGGAGTCGATGGAGGGGGCAGTTCTGATGGGGAGAGGGATGCTGTTCCACAGTCTAGGAGCTGCAACCGCAAAAGCACGGTCACCCCTGAGCTTAAGCCTAGACCGCGCGATAGTCAGTAGCCCCAAGTCCCCAGGTCTTGGGTGAGGTCTGCTACACGATTTTACCGGGTTGTCGGCAAAACAAAGCATTTCACTGTACCTAGGTACCTAGTTACATGTAAAGATAAAGTGTCACTGAGTCTGGTGGTGCGGTGCATGCCTTCAAGCTTCTGACGCCTCTTCCCCAACTGGGTGACCCACTGAGTTACATAGAAAACATAGAAAATAGGAGCAGGAGTAGGCCATTCGGCCCTTCGAGCCTGTACGCACCGCCATTCAATATGATCATGGCTGATCATCCAACTCAGTATCCTGTACCTGCCTTCTCTCCATACCCCCTGATCCCTTTAGCCACAAGGGCCACATCTAACTCCCTCTTAAATATAGCCAATGAACTGGCCTCAACTACCTTCTGTGGCAGAGAATTCCACAGACTCACCACTCTCTGTGTGAAAAAAAACTTTCTCATCTCGGTCCTAAAAGACTTCCCCCTTATCCTTAAACTGTGACCCCTTGTTCTGGACTTCCCCAACATCGGGAACAATCTTCCTGCATCTAGCCTGTCCAACCCCTTAAGAATTTTGTACGTTTCTATAAGATCCCCCCTCAATCTTCTAAATTCCAACGAGTACAAGCCAAGTCTATCCAGTCTTTCTTCATATGAAAGTCCTGCCATCCCAGGAATCAATCTGGTGAACCTTCTCTGTACTCCCTCTAAGGCAAGAATGTCTTTCCTCAGATTAGGAGACCAAAACTGTACGCAATATTCCAGGTGTGGTCTCACCAATACCCTGTACAACTGCAACTTACTCCAGCACTTTCCGTCTGAACCTAATCCTCTTTGATATTTCTACAGGTACCTTAGTTTAGAGATGCACAGCGTGGAAACAGGCCCTTCGGCCCACCGAGTCTGCATCAACCAGCGATCCCCGCACATTAACCCTATCATCACACTTGGGACAATTAAACATTTCACTGAAGCCAATTAACCTACAAACCTGTTCGTCTTTGGAGTGTGGGAGGAAACCGGAGCACCCGGGGAATACCCACGCAGGTCACGGGGAGAACGTGCGAACTGTACAAATAGCACCTGTAGTCAGGATCGAACCCGTGTCTCTGGCGCTGCAAGGCAGCAACTCTACCGTAGTGTCACCTTGCCACCCTAATATATTATAATTATTATACTTATCTACATAATATAGAATTGTGGAACATTTTTACACAGGAGTGGGCAGTTCAACAGGTCGTCTCTCTGGGCTGGACAGGAATTACTCAACATCAGTGCTTTTTAAGTGGACATCAAGGTATCTGTATGCATATAGCAGTACACCAACCCTATTGGTTTCTGTGCATCAATCTAGTTCTTTCGAGGTAACTTGCTGCTGAGAACTATATTCTGCACTCTGTATCTTCCCCTTTGCTCCACCTATTGTACGAGTTTGACGACTGTATTTATGTACAGTAGACAATAGACAATAGGCGCAGGAAGAGGCCATTCGGCCCTTCGAGCCAGCACCCCCATTCAATGTGATCATGGCAGATCATTCTCAATCAGTACCCCGTTCCTGCCTTCTCCCCATACCCCCTGGCTCCGCTATCCTTAAGAGCTCTATCTAGCTCTCTCTTGAATGCATTCAGAGAATTGGCCTCCACTGCCTTCTGAAGCAGAGAATTCCACAGATTCACAACTCTCTGACTGAAAAAGTTTTTCCTCATCTCAGTTCTAAATGGCCTACCCCTTATTCTTAAACTGTGACCCCTGGTTCTGGACATTGGGAAGTTGTTTCCTGCCTCTAACGTGTCCAACCCCTTAATAATCTTTACCCATTCTGACTGGATAGCATGCAAAACAAAGCCTTTCACCATACCTCGGTACACGTGACAATGATAAACCTCAGACAGAGACAAAAAGCTGGAGTAACTCAGCGGGACAGGCAGCATCTCTGGAGAGAAGGAATGGGTGCCGGTTTGGGTCGAGACCCTTCGTCAGACTGGTTAGCGATAAGGGAAACGAGAGATATAGACGGTGATGTGGAGAGATGGAGAACAATGAATGAAAGATCTGAAAAAAAGTATCAGTGATAAAGGAAACAGGCCATTGTAAGCTGTTTGCAGGGTGAAAATGAGAAGCTGGTGTGACTTGGGTGGGGGAGGGATAGAGAGAGAGGGAATGCTGGGGCTACCTGAAGTGAGAGAAATCAATGTTCATACCACTGGGCTGTAAGCTGCCCAAGCGAAATATGAGATGCTGTTCCTCCAGTTTGCGTTTAGCCTCACTCTGACAATGGAGGAGACCGAGGACAGAAAGGTCAGTGTAGGAATGGGAAGGAGAATTAAAGTGTCCAGCAACCGGGAGATCAGGTTGGTTCACGCGGGCTGAGCGAAGGTGTTCCGCGAAACGATCGCCCAGTCTGCGTTTGGTCTCGCCGATGTATAAGAGTCTTGAACAGCGGATACAGTAGATGAGGTTGGAGGAGGTGCAAGTGAACCTCTGCCTAACCTGAAAGGACTGTCGGGGTCCCTGGACAGAGTCGAGGGAGGAGCTATAGCGACATCTTCTGCGGTTGCAGGGGAAGGTATCTGGGGAGGGGGTGTTTGTGTGGGAAGGGATGAGTTAACCAGGGAGTTGCGGAGGGAACGGTCTCTGCGGAAGGCAGAAAGGGGTGGAGATGTGGGAAATATGGCTAGTGGTGGGTTCCCGTTGGAGGTGGCGGTAATTTTGGTGTATTATGTGTTGTATGCGACGACTGATGGGGTGGAAGGTAAGGACCAGGGGGCTCTGTCTCTGTTGCGACTAGGGGGAGGGGGAGCAAGGGTGGAGCTCGGTGTACCGAGGAGACATGAGTGACGGCCTCATCTATGATGGGAGAGGGGAACCCCCCTTCCCTAAAGAATGAGGACCTCCAAAGTTCTAGAATGGAACACCTCATCTTGGGCGCAGATGCGGCGTAGACGGAGGAATTGGGAGTTGGGGATAGTCTTTGCAGGAAGCAGGGTGGGAAGAAGTGTAGTCGCGGTAGTTGTGGGAGCCAGTGGGTTTGTAATAGACGTCAGTCAGTAGTCTATCTCTTGTGATGGAGACTGTGAGATCAAGAAAGGGGAGGGAGGTGTCGGAGATGGTCCAAGTAAATCTGAGTGCAGGATGAAAATTGGTGGTGAAGTTGATGAAGTCCACTAAAAGGTTTCTGCGCAGGGTGATTCCAGTGTGCAGGGTGTTTCGGTAGCTGGGCAGGTACTGTGTCACTGTGGAGGCAGCTCTGCGCTGGCCCTTGCTCTGCCCGTGACCCCTCCCCCAGACTCCGAGACTGCTCTGGCAGATTTCCCATCATCTCCCCTCTAATCCGTTGAACGATACCTAAATTCATCAACTGTTTATTTCGCCCCTCTGCCAAAGGAAAAAAAATGTTGCTCCGATTTAATTTATCCTAAGCCCTCCTAGCTTTTACTGTCTATTAAATCGCCACTCAGATCCTCTTTCCCAGAGAAAACAACCCCAGCCCATCCTACACAGCCACAATGTTTTTCAATTCTGGGCAAAATCCCAATAAATCCCCTCTACGCCCTCCCCCCTTATTTTTTTTCTAGGGCTTGTGGTTTTCTTATCATTGTGTAGACTCTAATGCTCAGTCTTTTAGTTTTAATCTTTTAGTTTTAATCCCATTCTAATTCCGGCAGCCCAGATAATGTTTCATTTTGCTCCATTTCCCTCTCACTTTGACCATGCCTCACAACTGCCCTGTTCTTCCTCACATCCAGACTTGGACCCATTTTCGTGGTGCACTTTTTTTTCTGGAAAAATAAATCATTTTGCTATACTTTCATTTTTCTCTCTCTCTCTCTCTCTCTCTCTCTCTCTCTCTCTCTCCTCTCTCTCTCTCTCTCTCTCTCTCTCTCTCTCTCTCTCTCTCTCTCTCTCTCTCTCTCTCTCTCTCTCTCTCTCTCTCTCTCTCTCTCTCTCTCTCTCTCTCTCTCTCTCTCTCTCTCTCTCTCTCTCTCTCTCTCTCTCTCTCTCTCTCTCTCTCTCTCTCTCTCTCTCTCTCTCTCTCTCTCTCTCTCTCTCTCTCTCAAAGTTATTTGCTCAGACTCATGCCTGTTTTTAGTGTCTCAGCTGAAAATAACTTTCTTTCTGGGGATTATGCTGATGAAAGAGTGTAAACAAGTGCTAAATGAGTGCCGTGCTGTGTGGGCCTGCCTGGTGTTAGCACGCACTTTAGCACTAATTGGCGATTACCTTGACTTGAATTTGCCTGGAGCTCTAAATCAGCCACCTGCAGGTTCAGTAGCTGCACTGGTGCAAGTTCAGCAGCTTCACTGGTGCACGTTCAACAGCTTCACTGATGCTGGTTCCGTAGCTGCACTGGTGCAGGTTCAGTAGCTGCACTGGTGCAGGTTCAGTAGCTGCACTGGTGCAGGTTCAGTAGCGTCACTGGTGCAGGTTCAGTACTTCCACCAGTGAAGGTTCAATAGCTTCAATAGACAATAGGTGCAGGAGGAGACCATTCGGCTCTTCGAGCCAGCACCACCATTCAATGTGATCATGGCAGATCATTCTCAATCAGTACCCCGTTCCTGCCTTCTCCCCATACCCCCTGACTCCGCTATCATTAACAGCTCTATCTAACTCTCTCTTGAATGCATTCAGAGAATTGGCCTCCACTGCCTTCTGAGGCAGTGAATTCCACAGATTCACAACTCTCTGACTTCCTAGTGAGGGAAGGCGATCAACCTGAAGTCGTTGTGTACGTGGGCACGAATGACGTCGGGCGGAAGAGGAAGGAGGTGCTACAGCGGGAGTTTAGAGAGTTAGGAAAAAGACTGAGAAGTAGGACGTCGAAGGTGGTTATCTCTGGACTGCTACCGGTACCTCGTGCTGGTGAGGCCAGGAACAGAGAGATAGAGGGTATGAATTTATGGCTGAGGGGCTGGTGCAGAGAGCAGGGATTTAGATTTCTGGACCACTGGGATCTCTTCTGGGCTAGGGGTGACTTGTACAAAAGGGACGGGTTACATCTTAACAGCAGGGGGACAAACATTCTGGCAGGCAGGTTTGCTAGTGTGACACCTGTGGCTTTAAACTAAGTAGTGGGGGGGAGGGGTTGACAAATTGTGAATTTGAAGATGAGGTTAAAGGGAATACAGGAGATATTGCAGAAGACTCGGAAGAATGGGAACAGAAGTTCTAGAGGGGAAAAGAGATTAAGGGCAGGGCCATTTGTGATCGGTGTGAGAGGGGAGGTAAATACAGAAGTTAAAGTGTTGTACTTAAATGCGTGTAGTATAAAAAATAAAGTGGATGAGCTTGAGGCCCAGTTAGTCATGGGCAAGTATGATGTTGTAGGGATCACTGAGACATGGCTACAAGAGGACCAGGGCTGGGAACTGAATATTCAGGGGTACACAACGTGTAGAAAAGACAGACAGGTGGGCAGAGGGGGTGGGGTTGCTCTGATGGTAAGGAATGATATTCATTCCCTTGCAAGGGGTGACATAGAATCAGGAGATGTTGAATCAGTATGGATAGAAATGAGGAATTGTAAGGGTAAAAAGACCCTAATGGGAGTTATCTATAGGCCTCCAAACAGTAGTCTCGACATAGGGTGCAAGTTGAATCAGGAGATAAAATTGGCGTGTCACAAATGTAATGCTACGGTGGTTATGGGAGATTTCAACATGCAGGTAGACTGGGAAAATCAGGTTGGAAATGGACCCCAGGAAAGAGAGTTTGTAGAGTGCCTTCGAGATGGATTCTTAGAACAGCTTGTACTGGAGCCTACCAGGGAGAAGACAATTCTGGATTTAGTGTTGTGTAATGATCCTGATCTGATAAGGGGACTAAAGGTAAAAGAGCCATTAGGAGGCAGTGATCACAACATGATAAGTTTTACTCTGCAAATGGAAAGGCAGAAGGGAAAATCGGAAGTGTCAGTATTACAGTATAGCAAAGGGGATTACAGAGGCATGAGGCAGGAGCTGGCCAAAATTGACTGGAAGGAAAGACGGTAGGGAAGATGGTAGAACAGCAATGGCAGGTATTCCTGGGAATAATGCAGAGGTTGCAGGATCAATTTATCCCAAAGAGTCGGAAAGACTCTAAGGGGAGTAAGAGACACCTGTGGCTGACAAGGGAAGTCAAGGACAGCATAAAAATTAAGGAGAGGAAGTATAACATAGCAAAGAAGAGTGGGAAGACAGAGGATTGGGACTCTTTTAAAGAGCAACAAAAGTTAACTAAAAAGGCAATACGGGGAGAAAAGATGAGGTACGAGGGTAATCTACTGGAATTTTTTGAGGATGTAACTAGGAAAATTGACAGGGGAGAGTCAGTGGATGTGGTGTACCTTGACTTTCAGAAAGCCTTCGACAAGGTCCCACATAGGAGATTAGTGGGCAAAATTAGAGCACATGGTATTGGGGGTAGGGTACTGACATGGATAGAAAATTGGTTGACAGACAGAAAGCAAAGAGTGGGGATAAATGGGTCCCTTTCGGAATGGCAGGCAGTGACCAGTGGGGTACCGCAAGGTTCGGTGCTGGGACCCCAGCTATTTACGATATACATTAATGACTTAGATGAAGGGATTAAAAGTACCATTAGCAAATTTGCAGATGATACTAAGCTGGGGGGTAGTGTGAATTGTGAGGAAGATGCAATAAGGCTGCAGGGTGACTTGGACAGGTTGTGTGAGTGGGCGGATACATGGCAGATGCAGTTTAATGTAGATAAGTGTGAGGTTATTCACTTTGGAAGTAAGAATAGAAAGGCAGATTACTATCTGAATGGTGTCAAGTTAGGAAGAGGGGATGTTCAACGAGATCTGGGTGTCCTAGTGCATCAGTCACTGAAAGGAAGCATGCAGGTACAGCAGGCAGTGAAGAAAGCCAATGGAATGTTGGCCTTCATAACAAGAGGAGTTGAGTATAGGAGCAAAGAGGTCCTTCTACAGTTGTACCGGGCCCTGGTGAGACCGCACCTGGAGTACTGTGTGCAGTTTTGGTCTCCAAATTTGAGGAAGGATATTCTTGCTATTGAGGGCGTGCAGCGCAGGTTCACTAGGTTAATTCCCGGAATGGCGGGACTGTCGTATGTTGAAAGGCTGGAGCAATTAGGCTTGTATACACTGGAATTTAGAAGGATGAGGGGGGATCTTATTGAAACATATAAGATAATTAGGGGATTGGACACATTAGAGGCAGGAAACATGTTCCCAATGTTGGGGGAGTCCAGAACAAGGGGCCACAGTTTAAGAATAAGGGGTAGGCCATTTAGAACGGAGATGAGGCACGGTAGCGCAGCGGTAGAGTTGCTGCTTTACAGCGAATGCAGCGCCGGAGACTCAGGTTCGATCCTGACTACGGGTGCTGCACTGTAAGGAGTTTGTACGTTCTCCCCGTGACCTGCGTGGGTTTTCTCCGAGATCTTCGGTTTCCTCCCACACTCCAAAGACGTACAGGTATGTAGGTTAATTGGCTGGGTAAATGTAAAAATTGTCCCTAGTGGGTGTAGGATAGTGTTAATGTACGGGGATCACTGGGCGGCACGGACTTGGAGGGCCGAAAAGGCCTGTTTCCGGCTGTATATATATGATATGATATGATGATGAGGAAGAACTTTTTCAGTCAGAGAGTGGTGAAGGTGTGGAATTCTCTGCCTCAGAAGGCAGTGGATGCCAGTTCGTTGGATGCTTTCAAGAGAGAGCTGGATAGAGCTCTTAAGGATAGCGGAGTGAGGGGGTATGGGGAGAAGGCAGGAACGGGGTACTGATTGAGAGTGATCAGCCATGATCGCATTGAATGGCGGTGCTGGCTCGAAGGGCTGAATGGCCTACTCCTGCACCTATTGTCTATTGTCTATTGTCTATTGTCTATTGTCTATTGGTTCAGTAGCTGCACTGGTGCAGGTTCAGTAGCTGCCCTGGTGCAGGTTTGCCGCCTTGCAGTGAAGGCATGGAGTGCATTGTCTAGTTTTGAGACACAGCATGGAAACGGGCCCTTCGAGTCCTGACCCAAAACATCACCTATCCTTTATCTCCAGAGATGCTACCTGAGTTACTCCAGCACTTTGTGTTGTCGGAAGGAACTGCAGATGCTGGTTTAAACCGAAGATAGACACCAAACGCTGGAGTAACTCAGCGGGACAGGCAGACAGACCCGAAGCGTCGCCCATTCCTTCTATCCGGAGATGCTGCCTGTCCCGCTGAGTTACACCAGCATTTTGTGTCCAGCACTCTGTGTCTATCTTTAGTGCAGATGGGGCATGTTGGTCGGTGTGGGCAAGTTGGGCTGAAGGGCCTGCTTCCACAACTGTATGACACAAGGACTGTAGGTGTAGGGGTCCAGAGAGAGCGCATATTGACAGGCTATTGTTCAGCAGTCAGATCGAAGGCCCAAGTCTTGCTTCCTCCATTCACATATGCCAACCTATCTCCAGATTCCGTTTTGTTGAGTCACAGCCAAAGGCAAGAACACCAAGTGTCAGGGGTCATGGCCACTTTGACATTCTCACACTTTTATCACAATATGTCACTGGAAAGACTACTGAAATGAACAGTTTGAAAGTAACCTTTTCTTTTGTTGTTATCTTTTCTTGGGTGTTATTCCTTTGAAGAAAGTCCTACCATTTAAAACAAAGTTGTACTCAAAGAACTAGGATTAAATGTAACGTTTCATATTTCTATTTTTAAATTGAAACTAGAAACATGTGTGGCAATCACAGCTGTGAGGTAGTTCTCTCTATCTAACATTTCCTAATTCTCTGGGTGCAGTTCCTCCGGCACCAGGTTCACTGGTAAATGGACAAAGACAGTACCCATTCCTGTAAGCTTGGACAATACCTATCTTTCCCTCATTCCACCAGTCACACAGCATGGAAACAAGCCCTTTGGTCCAACTCATTGACCAAAATGCCCCCATCGAAGCAGGAGGTCCACATGCAAGTCACCATCCAACTTCACTGGAGGTCATTAAGTTGGACAAGGTGCAGAATAGATTTAATGGTCAATTGCAGCGGTAGAGTTGCTGCCTTACAGCAAATGCAGCGCCGGAGACCCGGGTTCGATCCCGACTACGGGCGCCGTCTGTACGGAGTTTGTACGTTCTCCCCGTGACCTGCGTGGGTTTTCTCCGAGATCTTCGGTTTCCTCCCACACTCCAAAGACGTACAGGTTTGTAGGTTAATTGGCTCGGTAAATGTAAAAATTGTCCCTAGTGGGTGTAGGATAGTGCGGGGATCGCTGGGCGGCGTGGACCCGGTGGGCCGAAATGGCCTGTTTCCGCGCTGTATCTCCAAAAACTAAAACGAAAAATTCTTTGGTCAATGGTGCTTTTATTGACACATCTTTGAAGTGCAAAAGCATAGTGAAATTATTTTCTTACAAACTGTCCAGCAGAGTATTGCCATACCTAGGTACTTTCCCGATTAGCAAGCGTACAGAAATAGTCTACTGATCCCACATATTGTTTAATTTAGTTCAGTTTATTGTCACGTGCACCGAGGTACAGTGAAAAGCTTTTGCTGCGTGCTAACCAGTCAGTACGTCAGTCACGTAAGTCAGTCCCGTCAGTCACGCGCCATGTTTTGGCGCCATTTTCAAAATCCAGTCTGCGCTGAAGTTGTTATGAGCAGTGCCCATTCCAGGCGAGCTCCAGGCCTTGGGTGCGTGGGTCGACCAGTGAACCGACGTCCCTCTCCTCTCCCCCCACCCTTCTTCCCCAGGGGCACCTCTCCTAGCCGAACCGGCTCGGCAGCTCCCCCTAGAGGCCAGGGCGCTCTACGATCTCCACCGTTCACCAGGGTCTTACCTGGGCTTGCGGGCTCGAGCTCCAGGGAGAGGCTGGATAGGCTGGGACGTTTGCCTTTGGACTCTTCCACTTTCCAACACATGGTCCAACTCCCTCTAAACCGTTCCTATACAGATGTTGAAGTGCCTTTTAAGTGTTGTTATATAGCACCAGCCTCAACTACCTCCTCTGTCAGCTTGTTCCAGATACCCAACTTCCACTCCCCTCTGTGTTAATGAGTTTGCACCCTCCCTCCGATGTGTACCACTCCATTCCTTCCCACTAGGGACCTTCCACTGCCTTAACCGGGGAGAGCAAATACATTATTATGTATTTGAGTATTTCATGCAGTTCTGGTAGCCCCATGCAGGAAGGGGGTGGAGGCTTTGGAGAGGGTGCAGAGGAGGTACACCGGAATAATGCCTGGATTAATTCCAGAACCAGCGGCCACAGTCTACGATTAAAGGGGAGGCCATTTAAAACTGAGGTGAGAAAAAAACGTTTTCACCCAGAGAGTTGTGAATCTGTGGAATTCTCTGCCACAGAGGGTAGCGGAGGCCAATTCACTGGATGGATTTAAAAGAGAGTTAGATAGAGCTCTAGGGGCTAGCGGAATTAAGGGATATGGGGAGAAGACAGGCACGGGTTACTGATTGTGGATGATCAGCCATGATCACAATGAATGGCGGTGCTGGCTTGAAGGGCCAAATGGCCTCCTCCTGCACCTATTTTCTATGTTTCTATGATTAGGGGGTATTAGCAACAGCGAGAGATGATTGTTTTCTCTGGAACGCCAGAGGTGGCAGAGAGACTGAGAGAAGTGTACACAATTCTGAGAGGCAGAGATAGGGTAGGCAGTGGGAACGCCAAAAACTAAAGGGCATAGTTTTAGGGTGAGAGGGGCAAGGTTTATAGGAGGTGTGCAGGGTAAGTTATATTTTACACAGAGTGGTGAGTGCCTGGAATGAGCTGTGCTGCCTGAGACGGTGGTGGAGGCAGGTACGATAATGGTTTTTGGATAGGCACATGGATTTGCTGGGAATGGAGGGATATGTTTAGTTTAGTTTAGAGATACAGCGCGGAAACAGGCCCTTCAGCCCACCGGGTCCGCGCCGACCAGCGATCCCCGCACACTAACACTATCTTACACCCACTAGGGACAGTTTTATTTCACATTTACCAAGCCAATGAACCTACAAACCTGTATGTCTTTGGAGTGTGGGAGGAAACCGAGGATCTCCGTGGCGGCACGGTGGCGCAGCGGTAGAGTTGCTGCCTTACAGCGAATGCAGCGCCGGAGGCCCGGGTTCGATCCTGACTACGGGTGCCGTCTGTACGGAGTTTGTACGTTCTCCCCGTGACCTACGTGGGTTTTCTCCGAGATCTTCGGTTTCCTCCCACACTCCAAAGACGTACAGGTATGTAGGTTAATTGACTGGGTAAATGTAAAAATTGTCCCTAGTGTGTGTAGGATAATGTTAATGTGCGGGGATCGCTGGGCGGCGCGGACTCGGTGGGCCGAAGAACCTGTTCCCGCACTGTATCTCTAAATCTAAATCTAAAAATCTAAAAAATCTCGGAGAAAACCCACGCAGATCACGGGGAGAACGTACAAACTCCGTACAGACAGCACCCGTAGTCGGGATCGAACCTGAGTCTCCGGCGCTGCATTCGCTGTAAGGCAGCAACTCTACCGCTGCTCCAGCGTGACCACCCAATGGGTCACATGCAGACTGATAACAGTTGGTCTGGCCATCATGTTTGGCACGGACATAGTGGGCTGAATGACCTGTTCCTGTCCTGTGTTCTGAGGATGGCATCCTCTGTAATAATAGCTACTTCCAACACCCCTCACCCTCCTATGCTCCAAAAGAAGAAGTCCCAGCCTGTCCAACCTCTCCCTGGAGCTCAAGCCCACAAGCCCAGGTAACATCCTGGTGAATTAGTTCTGCACCCGTTCCAACTTAACGACATCCTTCCTGTGGCTGGGTGACCAGAACTGCATGCAGTGCTCCAAGTGTGGTCTCACCAATGAGCTGTAGAGTTGCTGTAGAGTTGCTGCTTTACAGCGAATGCAGCGCCGGAGACTCAGGTTCGATCCTGACTACGGGTGCTGCACTGTAAGGAGTTTGTACGTTCTCCCCGTGACCTGCGTGGGTTTTCTCCGAGATCTTCGGTTTCCTCCCACACTCCAAAGACGTACAGGTTTGTAGGTTAATTGGCTGGGTAAATGTAAAAATTGTCCCTAGTGTGTGTAGGATAGTGTTAATGTACGGGGATCGCTGGGCGGCGCGGATTTGGTGGGCCGAAGGGCCTGTTTCCGCGCTGTATATATATGATATGATATGATATGATAAATCATGTTTGAATTCCCCCAGGAATGCAGTATGCAGTGGAGGTTGGATCGCGGCCTGTTATTGATATGTCCCTTAGCCCAGGTCACTGGAGAGACATTTCATGCTCCACTGCAGTCCCACGTGGGATTGATCTACACCAGCAGGCCCAAGCACGGATTGATCTACACCTTACTTACCAATTAAAATAATAAACTCTTCATTAAAGAATGACTTGCCCTGCACATCGAGACACCAACACAACAACCATCGATCACCCGTTCACACTGGTTCTATTTGTAGGTTCACGAGATTGATCCCCGGGATGGTGCGACTGTCATATGAGGAAAGATTGGAAAGACTAGGCTTGTATTCACTGGAGTTTAGAAGGATGAGAGGGGATCTTATAGAGACGTATAAAATTATAAAAGGACTGGACAAGCGAGATACAGGAAAAATGTTCCCAAGTGTTGGGGGAGTCCAGAACCAGGGGCCACAGTCTTAGAATAAAGGGGAGGCCATTTAAAACTGAGGTGAGAAAATACTTTTTCACCCAGAGAGTTGTGAATTTGTGGAATTCTCTGCCACAGAGGGCAGTGGAGGCCAATTCACTGGATGGATTTAAAAGAGAGTTATATAGAGCTCTAGGGGTTAGCGGAATCAAGGGGTATGGGGAGAAGGCAGGCACGGGTTACTGATTGAGAATGATCAGCCATGATCACAATGAATGGCGGTGCTGGCTCAAAGGGCCAAATGGCCTCCTCCTGCACCTATTGTCTATTGTCACACAGTGGAAACCCATGCGGTCACAGGGAGAACGTGCAAACTCCACACAGACAGCACCCGAGGTCAGGATGGAACCTGGGTCTCTGGCCCAGTGAGGCAGTGGTTCTACCTGCTGCGCCACTGTGCTGTCTACATTGACTAATGGTGACTAATCAATGAATTCTGTAACACCCTCCCCTTCACTCTGGTACTGTCCTCCTTGCACTACCTGGTGTACTTGTGCATGGCTTGATTGTACTTGTGTATAATATGATCTGAATGGCTAGCACACAGACAAAGCTTTTCACTGTAGCTTGGTATATCCGACAATCATAAATCAATAAGCAAATAATTTGGGTGAATCCACTCAATATCAGCTCAGATGTACTCCGATCAGCCAAAACATTATGACCTGGAGCCAAAACATTATGACCACCTGCCGAATATGCTGTTGGTCCTCCGTGTGCAGCCCCATACGCAGCAGGGTGCGATACACACTGTATTGTGACACATTCCTCCCGTGACCACCATTAAACTTTTCTGTGACTTGTGCTACAGTCGACCTTCTGTCGGTTCGGACCAGACGGGATAGCCTTCGTTGCCCTCGCGCATCGATGAGCCTTGGACGCCCAACACCCTGTCTGCCGCCGGTTTGTGGTTTGTCCCTCATCGGACCACTGTCGGTAGGTACTCACCACTGCTGACCGGGAGCACCCCACAAGCCTTGCCGTTTCAGAGATGCTTTGACCCAGTCGTCTGGCCATAACAATTTGGCCCTTGTCAAAGTCGCTCAGGTCTTTAATAGACAATAGGTGCAGGAGGAGGCCATTCGGCCCTTCGAGCCAGCACCGCCATTCAATGTGATCATGGCTGATCATTCTCAATCAGTACCCCGTTCCTACCTTCTCCCCACACCCCCTGACTCCGCTATCCTTAAGAGCTCTCTCTTGAATACATTCAGAGAATTGGCCTCCACTGCCTTCTGAGGCAGAGAATTCCACAGATTCACAACTCTCTGACTGAAAAGCTTTTTCCTCATCTCAGTTCTAAATGGCCTACCCCTTATTCTTAAACTGTGGCCCCTTGTTCTGGACTCCCCCAACATTGGGAACATGTTTCCTGCCTCTAACGTGTCCAACCCCTTAATAATCTTATACGTTTCGATAAGATCCCTTCTCATCCTTCTAAATTCCAGTGTATACAAGCCTAGTCGCTCCAGTCTTTACTCCTGCCCATTTCCTACTGCATCCAACACGTCAACTTCAAGAACTGACTGTTCACTTGCTGCCTAATATATCCCACCCCTTGACAGGTGCCATTGTAACAAGATAATCAATGCTATTCACTTCACCTGTCAGTGGTCATAATGTTTTGGCTGATCGGTGTATATCCCTGATGCATTTACGAGGATGTTGCCAGGACTGGAGGGCCTGAGCTACAGGAAGAGGTTGGACAGGCTAGGATTTTATCCCTTGGAGCGCAGGAGGACGAGGGCTGGTATGAGAGACGTATATGGGGGGAATAGATGGGGTGAGTGCAATCTTTTACCCAGAGAAAGGGAATCGAGAACCAGTGGACACAGGCTTAGTGTGAGAGGGGAAAAAATTGTAGGAACCTGAGGGACAACGTTTTCACATGGAGAGTGGTGGATGTACAGAACGAGCTGCCATGGGAAGTAGTTGAGGCATGGACTATAAAAGTATTTAATAGACATGTGGACAGGAAAGGTTTAGAGGGATCTGAGTCAAACGTGGGCAGGTGGGACTAATGTGGATGGGGCATCTCGGTCGGCGTGGAGCCTGTTTTTCTGTGCTGTGTGACTCTATAAGGTAGGATACAAACAGAAACATAGAAAATAGGTGAAGGAGTAGGCCATTCGGCCCTTCGAGCCTGCACCGCCATTCAATATGATCATGGCTGATCATCCAGCTCAGTAACCTGTACCTGCCTTCTCTCCATACCCCCTGATCCCTTTAGCCACAAGTGCCACATCTAACTCCCTCTTAAGTATAGCCAATGAACTGGCCTCAACTACCTTCTGTGGCAGAGAATTCCACAGACTCACCACTCTCTGTGTGAAGAAATGTTTTCTCATCTCGGTCCTAAAAGACTTCCCCCTTATCCTTAAGCTGTGACCCCTGGTTCTGGACTTCCCCAACATCGGGAACAATCTTCCCGCATCTAGCCTCTCCAACCCCTTAGGAATTAAGGAACCCCTTAAGGACGATGTGAATCCTGACCTTTGCAGACACCGAGCTCCTGAGGAAAAGCAATAGGCTGGCTATCTTCCAGACATTCAAGCGGGCATTCGGTGTACTAATTCGAGAACAGGTTGACTCTCGCATCGTGCACAGAAAACATTCGCCGTGAGATGTGGAAACAAAGAACTGCAGGTGCCGGCTGACAACGAAAAACACACAAAGTGCTGGAGTAACTCAGGCGACGAAGAAGTTAAATGTTCGCAGCTACTTTAATACAAGCGGAAGAACTCATTGGCTTCGGGGGCTAGTTTTCTTGTTGATGTGAAAGCTTTTGAAAAGTTAAGTATCTGAACAATTCTCGCACGGTGTTGAATTTCCAGAGTGAACTGGGAAACGGAGCCAGAACTTGTCAACTGTTTTAAGTCGTGTAAGAAAATAACTGCAGATGCTGGTACAAATCGAAGGTATTTATTTCACAAAATGCTGGAGTAACTCAGCAGGCCAGGCATGTGTATGTGACAAATAAACTTGACTTGACTTGACATCTCAGGAGAGAAGGAATGGGTGACGTTTCGGCCCGAAACGTCACCCATTCCTTCTCTCCTGAGATGTCAAGTCAAGTCAAGTCAAGTTTATTTGTCACATACACATGCCTGACCTTTCAGAAGGGTCTCGACCCGAAACGTCACCCATTCCTTCTCTCCTGAGATGCTGCCTGACCCACTGAGTTACTCCAGCATTTTGTGAAATAAACTGTTTTAAGTCTGTCGGTGGCTGCAGTAACTTCTTGTGACTTTGCTACATACAGCACGCCAACCATCAAAGGGTGTTATTCTAAATTAAATAACTTGGTGGGTGTATGGAACAAGCTGCCAGAGGAGGTAGTTGAGGCTGGGACTATCCATCCCATCGTTTCAGAAACAGTCAGGCAGGTACATGGACAGGACAGGTTTGGAGGGATGTGGACCAAGCGCAGGCGAGTGGGACTAGGTGTAGCTGGGACATGTGGGCCGGTGTGGGCAAGTCTCTCCGGCAAGGGTCCACATCTATACTTTGCACGGATAAATGCAGCGTGAACTGAACTTGAACTCGTGGATCCAGTTACCACCCACAAACGCCGGGTGTATTGCAAGTGCAGCACGCTCCAGATTGAACTAATCTCCGAGCTGCAGCCGAGTGCTTGGCTACATTTATTAGTGTGGAACCGACTGACTCGCGTTTTGTTGTTGGTTGTGGGGGGATTAAAAAGGAAATCTGTCAATATTTTGTACCACGCATCCCAGGAACACAACGGAATTTGCAACAGAACAGGAGTTCCCACAATGAATGCTAGATTTACCCAACACGTTGCAGAAATGTTTACAGCAAATTGCATTGAAGATTTTAATTGCTTGGCAGCCGTTCACAGTGTTAGCAATCCGGGGCATAAGGGTGTTGGATGCTTCAAACACCCCCCCCCCCCCCCCCCATCTTTCTAGAATGAAATGCAATGTAGCTGTCAATATGGCAGTGTGTGTTTATTTTTGCTGTGTTCATGTGTGTGTTTGTTTTGGTGTGTGTGTGAGAGTGTGCGTTAGTGCGTCATACAGTGATACAGGCCCCTCGGCCCAACTTGCCCACACCGGCCAACAATGTCCCAGCTACACTAGTCCCACTTGCCTGCCCTTGGTCCATAACACTCCAAACCTGTCCTGTCCATGTACCTGTCTGACTGTTTCTTAAACGATGGGATAGTCCCAACCTCAACTACCTCCTCTGGCAGCTTGTTCCATACACCCACCGCCCTCTGTGTGAAAAAGTTACCCCTCGGATTCCTATTACATCTTTACTCCTTCACCTTGAAACTACTGTATGTCATCTGGTTCTCGATTCCCCCAGCTCTGGGCAAAAGCCCTGCATCTACCCGATCTATTCCTCTCATGATTTTGTACACATGGTTTTTTTTGCTGTGTAAGTGTGCATGTGGTTTGTTGTGTGTGTGTGTGTGTGTGCGCGTGTGTGTGTTTTCTGCTGTGTTTGTGAGTGTGTGTTTTTGCTGTGTATGTGCGAGAGTGTGTTTTTGCTGTGTGTGTGTGTGAGAGTGTGTGTTTTTGCTGTGTGTGTGTGTTTTTGCTGTGTGTGTGTGAGAGAGAGTGTGTGTTTTTGCTGTGTGTGTGTGTGCGAGAGTGTGTGTTTTTGCTGTGTGAGAGTGTGTTTTTGCTGTGTGTGTGTTTTTTTGCTGTGTGAGAGTGTGTGTTTTTGCTGTGTGAGTGTATGTTTTTGCTGTGTGAGTGTGTGTGTTTTTGCTGTGTGAGTGTGCGAGAGTGTTTTTGGTGTGTGAGAGTGTGTGTATGTTTTTGATGTGAATATATTGGTGTTTGGTTGTGTGAGAGAGTGTGTGTGAGTGTGTTTTTGCTGTGTGTGTGTGAGAGCGAGAGTGTGTTATCCCACTTTTTAAGAAAGGAGGGAGAGAGAAAACGGGAAATTATAGACCAGTTAGTCTGACATCAGTGGTGGGGAAGATGCTGGAGTCAATTATAAAAGACAAAATTGCGGAGCATTTGGATAGCAGTAACAGGATCATTCCGAGTCAGCATGGATTTACGAAGGGGAAATCATGCTTGACTAATCTTCTGGAATTTTTTGAGGATGTAACTAGGAAAATTGACAGGGGAGAGCCGGTGGATGTGATGTACCTCAACTTTCAGAAAGCCTTCGACAAGGTCCCACATAGGAGATTAGTGGGCAAAATTAGAGCACATGGCATTGGGGGCAGGGTACTGACATGGATAGAAAATTGGTTGACAGACAGAAAGCAAAGAGTGAGGATAAATGGGTCCCTTTCAGAATGGCAGGCAGTGACTAGTGGGGTACCACAAGGCTCGGTGCTGGGACCGCAGCTATTTACAATATACATTAATGACTTGGATGAAGGGATTAAAAGTACCAATAGCAAATTTGCAAATGATACAAAGCTGGGTGGTAGTGTGAGCTGTGAGGAAGATGCTATGAGGTTGCAGGGTGACTTGGACAGATTGTGTGAGTGGGCAGATGCATGGCAGATGCAGTTTAATGTGGATAAGTGTGAGGTTATCCACTTTGGTGGTAAGAATAAGAAGGCAGATTATTATCTGAATGGTGTCAAGTTAGGAAAAGGGGACGTACAATGAGATCTGGGTGTCTTAGTGCATCAGTCACTGAAAGGAAGCATGCAGGTACAGCAGGCAGTGAAGAAAGCCAATGGAATGTTGGCCTTCATAACAAGAGGAGTTGAGTATAGGAGCAAAGAGGTCCTTCTGCAGTTGTATAGGGCCCTAGTGAGACTGCACCTGGAGTATTGTGTGCAGTTTTGGTCTCCAAATTTGAGGAAGGATATTCTTGCTATTGAGGGCGTGCAGCATAGGTTTACTAGGTTAATTCCCGGAATGGCAGGACTGTCATATGTTGAAAAACTGGAGCGGCTAGGCTTGTATACACGGGAATTTAGAAGGATGAGAGGGGATCTTATTGAAACATATAAGATTATTAAAGGGTTGGACACGTTAGAGGCAGGAAACAAGTTCCCAATGTTGGGGGAGTCCAGAATGTTGGGGGCCACAGTTTAAGAATAAGGGGTAGGCCAACGGAGATGAGGAAAAACTTTTTCAGTCAGAGAGTTGTGAATCTGTGGAATTCACTGCCTCAGAAGGCAGAGGAGGCCAATTCTCTGAATGCATTCAAGAGAGAGCTAGATAGAGCTCTTAAGGATAGCGGAGTCAGGGGGTATGGGGAGAAGGCAGGAACGGGGTACTGATTGAGAATGATCAGCCATGATCACATTGAATGGTGGTGCTGGCTCGAAGGGCCGAATGGCCTATTATCTATTGTCTATTGTTTCTTGTCTATTGTGTGTGTGATTTTGCTGTGTGAGTGTGTGAGAGAGTGTGTGTATTTTTGGTGTATGTGAGAGAGAGTGTGTGTGTGTGTGTGTGTGTGTGTTTTTGGTGTGAGTATATGTGTGTTTTTGGTTGTGTTTGAGAGTGTGTATGTATATTTTTGCTGTGCGTGTGAGAGCGAGAGTTTGTGTGTGTTTTTGCTGTGTGAGTGTGTGAAAGAATGTGTGTGCGTTTTTGCTGTGTGTGTGTGTTTTTGCTGTGTGTGTGTTTTTGCTGTGTGTGTGTTTTTGCTGTGTGTGTGTGTGAGAGAGTGTGTGTGTGTTTTTGCTGTGTGTGTGTTTTTGCTGTGTGTGTGTTTTTGCTGTGTGTGTGTGAGAGAGAGTGTGTGTGTTTTTGCTGTGTGTGTGTGTGAGAGAGAGAGTGTGTGTGTTTTTGCTGTGTGTGTGTGAGAGAGAGTGTGTGTTTTTGCTGTGTGTGTGTGTGAGAGAGAGTGTGTGTGTGTTTTTGCTGTGTGTGTGTGAGAGAGAGTGTGTGTGTTTTTGCTGTGTGTGTGTGAGAGAGAGAGTGTGTGTGTTTTTGCTGTGTGTGTGTGAGAGAGAGTGTGTGTTTTTGCTGTGTGTGTGTGTGTGAGAGAGAGTGTGTGTTTTTGCTGTGTGTGTGTGTGTGTGAGAGAGAGAGTGTGTTTTTGCTGTGTGTGTGTGTGTGTGAGAGAGTGTGTGTGTTTTTGCTGTGTGTGTGTGTGAGAGAGAGTGTGTGTGTTTTTGCTGTGTGTGTGTGTGTGTGAGAGAGAGTGTGTTTTTGCTGTGTGTGTGTGTGAGAGAGAGTGTGTGTGTTTTTGCTGTGTGTGTGTGTGAGAGAGTGTGGGTTTTTGCTGTGTATGTTTTTGCTGTGTGTGTGTTTTTGCTGTGTGTGTGTGAGAGAGAGTGTGTGTGTTTTTGCTGTGTGTGTGTGTGAGAGAGAGAGTGTGTGTGTTTTTGCTGTGTGTGTGTGAGAGAGAGTGTGTGTTTTTGCTGTGTGTGTGTGTGAGAGAGAGTGTGTGTGTGTTTTTGCTGTGTGTGTGTGAGAGAGAGTGTGTGTGTTTTTGCTGTGTGTGTGTGAGAGAGAGAGTGTGTGTGTTTTTGCTGTGTGTGTGTGAGAGAGAGTGTGTGTTTTTGCTGTGTGTGTGTGTGTGAGAGAGAGTGTGTGTTTTTGCTGTGTGTGTGTGTGTGTGAGAGAGAGAGTGTGTTTTTGCTGTGTGTGTGTGTGTGTGAGAGAGTGTGTGTGTTTTTGCTGTGTGTGTGTGTGAGAGAGAGTGTGTGTGTTTTTGCTGTGTGTGTGTGTGTGTGAGAGAGAGTGTGTTTTTGCTGTGTGTGTGTGTGAGAGAGAGTGTGTGTGTTTTTGCTGTGTGTGTGTGTGAGAGAGTGTGGGTTTTTGCTGTGTATGTTTTTGCTGTGTGTGCGTTTTTGCTGTGTGGGTGTGTGTGAGAGTATGTGTGTGTTTTTGCTGTGTGAGTGTTTTTGCTGTGTGTGTGTTTTTGCTGTGTGTGAGAGTATGTGTGTGTTTTTGCTGTGTGTGTGTGTATATTTTTGCTGTGTATGTGAGAGAGTATGTGTGTATTTTTGCTGTATGTGTGTTTTTACTGTGTGGGTGTTTTTGCTGTGTACGTTTTTGCTGTGTGCGTGAGAGTATGCGTGTGTTTTTGCTGTGTGTATGTTTTTACTGTCTGTGTGAGAGTATGTGTGTGTTTTTGCTGTGTGTATGTAGGTTTTTGCTGTGTGTGTACGCTTTTCCTGTGTGTACGTTTTTGCTGTGTTTCGTGAGAGAATTTGTATGTGTTTTTGCTGTGTGTGTACGTTTTCGCTGTGTGTGTGTTTTTGCTGTATGTGCATGAGTGTGTGTTTTCTTGCTGTGTTAGAGTGTGCTTTTTTGTTGTGTGTGTGTGAGAGTGTGTACGTGTTTGCTCTGTGTTTTTTGCTCTGTGTGTGAGAGTATGTGTGTGCGAGTGTGTGTGTGGGACTGAGTGTGTGGGAGTGTGTGAGTATGTGTGTGTGCGTGTGTGAGTGAGTGAGTGCGTATGCGTGGGAGTGTGCGTGTGTGTGTGTAAATGAGTGAGAGTGAGTGTGTTGTGCTGTGGGTGTGTGAGTGCGTGTGAGTGTGTTTTGCTGTGTGCATCTGTGTGTGTATGTGTGGGTTTGTGTGTTTGTGTGTGTGTGTGTGTGTCTGTGTGTGTGAGTGTGCCTGTGTGTGTGTAGGTGTGTCTGTGTGTGTGTGCCTGTTTGTGCCTGTGTGTGTGTGCATGTGTGTGGGGTAGGGTGTGTGTGAATGTGTCTGGCTGTGTGTGTGCGCATGTGTGTGTGAGTGTATGTGTCTGAGAGAGTGTGTGTGTGTGTGTGTGTGTGTGTGTGTGCATGTATGAGACTGTGAGAGTGAGTGAGTGAGTGTGTGTGAGTGTGTGTGCGTGTGTGTGTGTGTGTGTGTGTGTGTGTGTGTGTGTGAGAGTGAGTGTGTGTGTATGTGTATGTGTATGTGAGTGTGTGGATGGGGTGTGTATGAGTGTGAGTATGGGGATGGGGTGTGAGTGTGTGTGAGTGTGTATGTGGGTAAGTGTGTGCGTGAGTGTGTGTGAGTGTTTGCGGGGGTGTGGGTGTATGTCTGTCTGTGTGTGTGTAAGTGAGTGTGTGTGCTTTGTTGTGTGTGTGAGTGTGTAAGTACATGTGAGTGTGTTTTGCTGTGTGTGCATGTGTATATGCGTGTGTGTGTGTCCGTGTGTGTATGTCTGTGTGTGTGAAAGTGTGTGTGAGAGTGTGTGTGTGTGCGGGTGTGGGTGGGGTGTGTGTATGAGTGTGTGAGTGAGTGAGTGTGTGTGTATGTGTGTGGGTGTATGTCTGTCTTTGTGTGTGCGTGGGAGTGTGTGTGTGTGTAAGTGAGAGAGCGGGTGTGTGTTTTGCTGTGGGTGTGTGTGTGAGTGTGTGTGTGAGTGTGTCTGTGTGGGGGGTGTGTGAATGTGTGTGAGAGAGAGTGTGTGCGGGGTATGTGTGTGTGTGAGTGTGTGTGGGTGTGAGTGTGTTTGGGAGAGTGTGAGTGTGTGTGAGTGTGTGTGCGCGCGTCTGTGTGTGTGTGTGAGTCTGTGTGTGAGTGTGTGTGAGTGTGCACGTGTGTGTGTGTGGGGTGTGTGGGTGTACATGTCTGAATGTGTTTGGGTGACTGCGTGTGTGTGAGAGTGCGTGAGAGTGCGCGTGTGTGAGCGTGTGTGTGAGTGTGTGTGGGTTTGTGTAATGTGAGAGTGTGTGTGTATGTGAGTGTGTGTGGGGAGAGTGTGTGTGTGTGTGAGTGTGATTGTGTGTGTGTGAGTGTGTGAGAGTGTGTGTGTGTGAGTGTGTGTGAGTGTGTGTGAGTGTGTGTGTGTCTGTGTGTGAGTGTGTGTGTGTCTGTGTGTGTGTGTCTGTGAGTGTGTGTGTCTGTGTGTGTGTGTGAGTGTGTGTGTGTGTGTGAGTGTGTGTGTGAGTGTGTGAGTGTGTGTGTGAGTGTGTGTGTGAGTGTATGTGAGTGTGTGTGAGTGAGTGTGTTTGTGAGTGTGTGTGTGAGTGTGTGTGTGAGTGTGTGTGTGTGTGTGCGGGGGGTGTGAATGTGTGTGAGAGAGAGTGTGTGCGGGGGTATGTGTGAGTGTGTGTGGGTGTGAGTGTGTTTGGGTGAGAGTGAGTGTGTGTGTGAGTGTGTGTGTGCGTGTGTGTGAGTGTGAGCGTGTGTGAGTGTGTGGGTTTGTGTGATGTGAGAGTGTGTGTGTATGTGAGTGTGTGTGGGGAGAGTGTGTGTGAGTGTGTGATTGTGTGTGTGTGTGAGTGTGAGTGTGAGTGTGTGTGAGTGTGGGGTGAGTGTGTGAGAAAGATTGTGTGTGGGGGTATGTGTGTGTGTGAGTATGTGTGGGCATGTGTGTATGAGTATGTTTGGGTGAGTGTGTGTGTGAGTGAGTGTGTGTGTGCGTGAGTCTGTGTGTGAGTGTGTGCGAGTTTGCGCGGAGTGTGCGTGTAAGTGTGTGTGTGTGTGGGGGTGTGTGGGTGTGCGTGCGTGAATGTGTTTGGGTGAGTGTGTGTGTGTGTGTGTCTGTGTGTGTGTGTGTGCATGTGAGTGCGTGTGAGTGTGTGTGTGAGTGTGTGTGTGTGCGAGTGTGTGTGGGGGTGTGGGGTGAGGGTGTGTGTGAGAGATTGTGTGTGTGTGTGAGTGTGTGTGTGGGGTGTGGGGAGAGAGTGTGTGTGAGTGCGTGTGTGTGTTTGAGTGTGTGGGGGGTGTGAGTGTGCGTGTGAGTGTGTGTGTGTGGGTGTGTGTGGGGGGTGTGGGGAGTGTGTGTGTGTGTGTGTGTGTGGGGGGGGTGTGAGTGTGTGTGTGAGTGTGTGTGAGTGTGTGTGCGAGCGTGTGTGTGTGTGAGTGTGTTAGTGTGAGTGAGTGTGTGTGTGTAAGTGAGTGTGTGTGTGTGAGTGTGACAGTGTGTGTGAGTGTGTGTGTGAGTGTGTGCATGACAGTGTATGTGTGAGTGTGTTGGAGTGTGTGTAAGTGTATGTGTGTGAGTGTGTGTGCGCTTGTGTGTGAGTGTGTGTGAGTGTGTGTGTGTGTGTGTGTGTGAGTGTGTGTGCATGAGTTTGTGTGAGTGAGTGAGTGTGTGTGTGAGTGTGTGTGTGTGTGTGGGGTGTGTGTGTGAGTGTGTGTGAGTGTGTGTGTGTGTGGTGGTGTGTGTGTGGGTGTGTGTGTGAGTGTGTGGATGTGTGTGTGTGTGTCTGTGTGTGTGTGTGGGTGTGTGTGTGAGTGTGTGTGTGTGTGTGTGTGGGGTGGTGTGTGAGTGTGTGTGTGAGTGTGTGTGTGGGGTGGTGTGTGAGTGTGTGAGTGTGTGTGTGTGTGGTGGTGTGTGAGTGTGTGTGTGTGTGAATGTGTGTGAGTGTGTCAGCTCCGGACCATGTGTTTACTCAGTGTAGCGGCTGAGCTGGGGGCGGGGCAACAACAAAGAACACCGCCCTGCTATTGGTCTGTGGTGCTGACTGGCCGGGGAAGGGGCGAGGCTGATTGGATCAGCCGCCTGCCCGTCAAGAGCTGTGTCCCGCCCCTCCCTCTGTTGGCAGAGAGCGCAGCTCCAGGGCACAATACCGCGCCTGTGTATGTGTGAGAGAGAGAGAGAGAGGCTGTGAGAGAGAGTGGGAGAGACACAGAGAGGGAGGGGGAGAGAGACACAGAGAGAAAGAGAGGGAGAGTGGGAGAGAGAGAGACAGAGAGAGAGAGAGAGAGAGAGAGAGAGAGAGGGAAGGAGGGAGAGAGAGAGAGAGAGGCTGAGAGAGAGAGGGAGAGAGAGAGGAGTAAGAGACAGAGGGAGGGAGAGAGAGAGAGAGAGAGAGAGAGAGAGAGAGAGAGAGGCTGTGAGAGAGAGTGGGAGAGACACAGAGAGGGAGGGGGAGAGAGACACAGAGAGAAAGAGAGGGAGAGTGGGAGAGAGAGAGACAGAGAGAGAGAGAGAGAGAGAGAGGGAAGGAGAGAGAGAGAGAGAGAGAGAGAGAGAGAGAGAGAGAGAGAGAGAGAGAGGCTGAGAGAGAGAGGGAGAGAGAGAGGAGTAAGAGACAGAGGGAGGGAGAGAGAGAGAGAGAGAGAGTGGGAGAGAGAGAGAGGCTGAGAGAGAGAGTGAGAGAGAGTGAGAGGGAGTGACAGACAGACAGAGAGGGAGGGGGAGAGACTGAAACAGAGAGCGAGAGTGCGAGAGGCTGTGGGGTAGAGAGAGGCAGATAGAGAGGGAGGGAGCTAGACAGGACGCCTCTGTCACCAGTACTATGAGCACTGACGGCCGCTCCGCCCCGCTCGCTTTGTCCGGCAAAATCACTGTTTCCTTTCGGAGCTTCGTCGACTAGTGACCATTTCTCCAGCGGCTCCTTCTTTAGTTTCTGTGTGTGTGTGTGTGTGTGTGTGTGTGAGTGTGTGTGTGTGAGTGTGTGTGTGAGTGAGTGTGTGTGTGTGTGTGTGGGGAGGGGGGTTGTTTTCCTTTTGGGGGGCTGCCAGTTGGTGAAGTGACGGAGTAACTTTTTCACTGGACTTTGTGTTGGGTTTTTTTCCCTCTCCGGGCCTGGCAGAGAGGGGCTTGGCTGGGGTAGGGTAGGGTAGGGTAGGGGTGGGGTGGAAATCCCGAGTGGAAAGTAACTTTGTGTCAGGGAGCGGATACAGTGTGAGAGGGGGGAGAGAGGGGGGAGTTTGTGGGAGTGGATACTGTGTGAGAGGGGAGTTTGTGGGAGTGGATTCTGTGTGAGAGGGGAGTTTGTGGGAGTGGATACTGTGTGTGGGGGAGGCGAGACATTGACAGAGCGGATCGCGTGTGTCAGGGAGTGTTACAGTGTGTCAGAGCTGCCTTGTGTAGCTCTGGTGTCAGGGATCCGTCGCTGGATACGGTGCGAGCCATGGCCGAAGCACCGCCACTGCAACACGCCGTGGACATCGACCCGGATTTCGAGCCCCAGTGCCGGCCGCGATCATGCACCTGGCCCCTGCCCCGGCCCGACTTCAGCTGCGCCTCGTCGCCGGCTTCCTCGGCCAAGCAAGACGACCGGCCGGGAGACTTCAACCTCACCCCAGAAGGAGCGGGCCGGGCGAGCGCGTCGGTGTCGCCCGCTCTGGTGCTGGAGGAGCAGGAGGAAGAGCTGGAGGCGAAGCCCGAGTGCTGCGGGGACCTCCAATGTGCGCTCCCCGGCTGTCACCACCAACACCAGCAGCAACAGCAGCAGCAGCAGCAACAAGTGTTGCCGGCAGCCGCCACCTCGGCCGCCCAGAGGAAGAGCAGTTCTTCCCGCAGAAACGCCTGGGGCAACCTGTCGTACGCCGACCTCATCACCAAAGCCATCGAAAGCTCCCCCGAAAAGAGACTCACCCTGTCGCAGATCTACGACTGGATGGTCCGTAGTGTCGCGTACTTCAAAGACAAGGGAGACAGCAACAGTTCAGCGGGATGGAAGGTGAGAGAGAGACAGACACAAGTTGCTTCAGAGGCAACTAAATGTTATCAACTTCTGATTTAAAGAACACAAATTGTTACCTATTTTTTATTTCAAGAGAGCAAATTGTTATCTGTTTTTTATTTCAAGAGAGCAAATTGTTATCTGTTTTTGATTTCAAGAGAGCAAATTGTTTACTGTTATCTTTACATTTAAAAGGAGCAAAATTATATCTACTTCAATTTAAAGGGAGCAAAATATTATCTGTTTTTATTTGAAGTGAGTCACTTTTACTTCGCGTTTACTTAGTGTGCAAAGTATTATTTAGTTTTTTTTAAACCTAAAGGGATCATAACGTCATTTAGTTTTAAAGGGACCAACGTGTTATTTTTTTTCTATTTATTTAAAGGGTTCAAACAATTATTTAAGTTTTTATTTATAGGAAGCAAAATGTTAACTAGTTTTTATTTAAAGGGAGCAAAACAATGCTCCCTTTAAATTGAGGTTTTTTTTAAATTTAAAGAGAGCAACGTTTAAATATTCCAGTGCTGGTGCGTGCGAACTTGTGATTGGATTTGTTATGTTTAACTATTTTTTTTAAAAATCAGATGTTTTTGCAAAATGTCCATGCCTTCACTTGTGGATATTCTAAGATTATTATACTTTCCACATCCACTTAGTCTGGCAGGAAGGAAATCTGATAGGAGTGATATGGAAAACTGGCTGTTTAAATATTCCGCTCATAGGAAAGTAAAATGATTTGTATTTTTCTACACCATCCTACACTGCTAATCGTAGACTGTTGAACGTGAGCCCCCCCCCCCCCCACCCCCCCCACCCCCCGTATCTTCCACTAATCCATTAGTTTATAAACGGTGGCGCAGTTCTTTGATCAGTAGAATAGCTGGGGCGACCAAACAATTCTAGACCATCCTGGATAAGTAATCAAGGAACTGTCCCTCGCGCAAACGGATGAGGGACATTTTTTGACAGTTTCACTGCGGATTTCCAAAACATCCTCGAGGGCAAATATTAATCCTGTTTGCACCACATTTACAGTCTGCTATTAAAGTTAAGCGGCCACCGCATTGCGTATTATGAAAAGATTTGTTCAGCCTTGAGAGAGAGAAAAAAAAAAACTCAATTGATTTGCAAATACATCAATATTGACTGACGTTCGCTAAACCAAATAAAGCCTTTTCTTGTGCTTTTGGATAGTTTGACACCAAAAAATGGTGTCATTTCAAGACAATTTGGTTGTGGGAAAGTCTGTATGAGGTTTATAAGGGTAGTCGCGCCATGACTTGGCAACAAGCCTATTTGATCATGTTTATACCTTATTTACGTTGTTAAATGCGGCGCCGGCTGGTGTAAAGGGCATGGATCGGGGAAGGCCGAGTTTGTGTGGAGCAAATCCCGTTTGTTCAGAGGCTGTTGGCTCTCGCGTCAATTATTAGTTAGCTCAGCGGGGCCGAGTCGTAGGCTGAGCATAGGTGGGGGGGGGGGGGGGGGGGGGGATCAACTTATTTTGTCTTTTGGCTGCGACCACACTAATCAGTTGGCATACCCCGATGAGCAGCTGCCTGCTTTATAGCCCGGCCACTCTGATCACAAAACTGGAGTAAAAAGTTTTGAGCTGGATTTAAATAAAAACGTGCGCAGTTTACAAAGTGTTGCCAAAATATCCAAACTGCGTCCAAATTGGGGACCAGATTTAGTCGACGTGATTTTGAAATAATCCCGCGTTCGCGGTGAAGTTTGTGACAGCACTTTGTTCGCGGGTTGGTCGCGTTGAACAATTCCACACCTTCTTCAGACGACATTTAGACAGATACATGTATAGAAAGGGTTGAGAGGGCTATGGGCCAAATGCAGGCACGTGGGACGACACTTTGGATGGTGTGTGTGTGTGTGTGTGTGTGTGTGTGTGTAGAGACTTCCACACAGTAGACTGTTCCACACTGGAGTGACTCAGCGGCAGCATCTCTGGAGAGAAGGAATAGGTGACGTTTCGGGTCGAGACCCTTCTCCAGACTGAATCAGGATCAGTCTGACGAAGGGTCTCGACCCGAAACGTCACCCATTCCTTCTCTCCAGAGATGCTGCCTGTCCCGCTGAGTTACTCCAGCATTTAGTGTCAACTATCGAGTTGAACCAGCATCTGCAGTTCTTTCCTGCACAGAGCTGCCCCGCTGGCCAAGGTGGGCTGAAGGGCCTGTATTCCGTGTTGTACAACTCAATGAACGTCCTGTCTGAAATCAGCGAGAATTTCTGATTGTTTTTCTTTTGGGTATTGTGGTCTCAAATCTGTTTCTTTTTGTCAGTAATCAAATAATCAAAGTATAGACCGCACATAGCGCACTGTGTACAGTTCTAGTCACCCAGCTACAGGAAGGATGTCGTTAAGTTGGAAAGGGTGCAGAAGAGATCCACCAGGATGTTACCTGGGCTTGTGGGCTTGAGTTACAGGGAGAGAGGTTGGATAGGCTGGGACTTTTGTCTTTGGAGCGTGGGAGGCTGAGGGGTGACCTTATTGAGGTGTACAAGATCATGAGCGGCACGGATAAAGTGAACGCTCACAGTCTTTTTCCCAGAGTAGAGGATTCTGAAACTAGAGGGCACAGGGTTATGGTGAGAGGGGAGAGATTTAAGAGGGACCTCAGGTCGCAGCGTTTTCATTCAGAGGGTAGTCCGTATCTGGAACGAGCTGCCAGAGGAAGCTATAGACGCGGATTCAATTCTAACTTTTAAAAGACTTGGACAGATATATGGACAGGAAGGGTTTAATTGGATGTGGGCCAAATGCAAACAAAGTGGACAAGGTGGGCCGACTTGTACAGCTGTACAACTCTATGAACTATAACAAATGCCAGCTCCCTGTCAGCCAGGCTCATAACAGTGCAGCATTCATTAGACAGATAAAGTCTCACAGCACGGAAACAGGCCCTATCGCCCATCTCGCCCAAGATGCCCCATCTACACTAGTCCCACCAGCTTGTGTTTGTCCCATCTCCCTCTAAACCTATCCATGTACCTGTCCAAATGCCTTTTAATTATTATTATCGTTCCTGCCTCAACTATCTCCCCTGGCAGCTCGTTCCATTAACTCACCACCCTTGTGAGTGGAAAAAGTTGCCCTTCAGGTTCCCATTCAATCTTTCCTCCCTCACCTTAAACCTATGCCCTCCGGTTCTTGATTCCCCTAGCCTGGGTAAAAGACTCTGTGCGTTCACCCTGTCGTTTCCTCTCGTGATTTTATACACCTCTATAAGATCACCCCTCATCCTCCTGCGCTCCAACAAATAAAGTCCTGGTCTGAAGAAGGGTCTCGACCCGAAACGTCACCCATTCCTTCTCTCCCGAGATGCTGCCTGACCTGCTGAGTTACTCCAGCATTTTGTGTCTACCTGCTCAACCTCTCGCTATGTCTCAGGCCCTGGAGTGCGAAGTTGCACTGAAGTGGGCTGCTTTATGAGCCAGTTTGGGTGGGTGGGGGAGGGAGGGAAAGGAGGGAGAGGGAGAGAGAGGGGGAGAGGGAGAGGAGGGAGGGGGAAAGGGAGGGAGAGGGAGGGATGGGTGGAGGGAGGGGGAGAGGGAGGGAGAGAGAGAGAGAGGGGAAGGGAGGGAGGGAGAGGGAGAGGGAGGGAGGGAGAGGGGAAGGAGAGGGGGAGAGAGGGAGAGGGAGGGTGGGAGGGAGAGGGAGGGTGGGAGGGAGAGGGAGGGTGGGAGGGAGAGGGAGGAAGAGAGGGAGGGTGGGAGGGAGAGGGAGGAAGAGAGGGAGAGGTGGATCACAGGGCGCCAGCCCGCGTCTGTCAGTGCCGCCGCAACCCAACCTGCTGTCCGCTCGTCCGCCCCGCCCCCGCACCGCCCCGATTGGCCGGCGGCCTCCCCCTAGGGCCTCCCATTGGCCGGCGCCGCTGTCCATCATCCCGGCCACGCAACCCTGATGGGCAGGAGGGGAGCCGTGGGCGCTGCCCGGAGTAACTCAGCGTCTCTTGGGGCAGGGCAGGGGAGGGGAGGGGAGGGGAGGGGTCCCGACCCGCAGCATCGCCCGCTATAGACGCTGCCCGTCCCGCTGAGTCGCTGCTGCACTCACTGCGGACACGAAGACAAGTTGCAGAGACAACTTGCCAATCACTGCACAGCCCAAAGCAGAGGCGGCGGCTGCCCGCTTTGGACCTGTGTGTGTGGGTGGGGGCAAGGGGGTCTCCCGTGTGGGTGGGGGCAAGGGTGTCGCCCATGTGGATGGGTGTAAGGGGCAAGGGGGTCGCCCATGTGGGTGGGTGTAAGGGGCAAGGGGGTCGCCCATGTGGATGGGTGGGTGGGTGGGTGGGTGTAAGGGGCAATGGTGTCGCCCATGTGGGTGGGGGCAAGGGTGTCGCCCATGTGGGTGGGTGTAAGGGGCAAGGGGGTCGCCCATGTGGGTGGGTGGGTGTAAGGGGCAAGGAGGTCGCCCGTGTGGGTGGGTGTAAGGGGCAAGGGGCAAGGAGGTCTCCCGTGTGGCTGGGGGCAATTGCTCTCTCCCCCGACTTTGCAACTAGTTGGCAACTTGTGGCCCCGCGTCTCCCGGTTGTTTTTGAGAGCTGAATGGAAATGCATGTCGATGTTTTGGTCAAAAGTGAATGGAGCGATAGATACCCCGCTTTGTTGAGCGAAGATAAAAACACGAGGCAGCCCGCGGAACGGCTCGTTATTTTTGCACCTTCCGGCAAAACAGCCACAATAAGCCGTGATGCGTTTCCTTATAGGTTGGAAAATAACACATTTTTTCAGAATTGACTCATTCTGAACCCGCTTGAACTGTGCGAGTGTTTATGTTCTGGACAGCTTGGAATATGACACACGCTGCCGAGATGGACATCCATCACCTGTCTTGTTGACGACAATCTCACACCGCGGACTTTTTCAGGTGTCTTGCTCCAGTGTAACATTCTGGAGCAAGTCCAGACCCAGAGAGATGTTGGCTGGCTTCAGATGTCCTTGATTGAATCACACCTGCGCCACACTCTGAACTTTCACACTGCTTTTTTTTCTTCTTAAGAACGACCATTTGATTATTTATTTGGGAACAGCTCTGCCCAAGACCGCAAGAAATTGCAGAGAGTTGTACATGTAGCCCAGACCAGACCAGACTCCCCACCACTGACTCCATCTGCACTTCATGCTGCCTCAGAAAAGCAGCCAACATCATCAAAGATAGACACAAAAAGCTGGAGTGACTCCTGGAGAGAAGGAATGGGTGACGTTTTGGTACACACAACAATGAAGGGTCTCCACCCGAATTGTCACCCATTCAATAGACAATAGGTGCAGGAGGAGGCCATTCGGCCCTTCGAGCCAGCACCGCCATTCAATGTGATCATGGCTGATCATTCTCAATCAGTACCCTGTTCCTGCCTTCTCCCCATACCCCCTGACTCCGCTATCCTTAAGAGCTCTATCTAGCTCTCTCTTGAATGCATTCAGAGAATTGGCCTCCACTGCCTTCTGAGAATTGGCCTCCACTGCCATTCCTTCTCTCCAGAGATGCTGCCTGTCCCGCTGAGTTACTCCAGCATTTTGTGTCAACGGTTTAAACCAGCATCTGCAGTTCCTTCCAACATAATCAAAGCCTTGTCCCACCCCGGTCATTCCTCCTTCTCCTAGCTCCCGCCCGGCAGAAGGTTCAGAAGCCTGAAAGCGCGCACCACCAGACTCAGGGAGAGCTTCTTCCCCTCTGTTATCAGGCTTCTGAACGGTCCTTCCATAAGCTAGGTTACTGTCCGATTCACCTCTACCCCATTGTAGACTTTCGACTTTGTGGAACTGATGCGCTACAGTGCTGAGAAATATATTCTGCACTCTGTATCTTCCCCTTTGCTCTACCTATGGTACTTGAGTTTGACTTGATTGTGTTTGTGTATAGTATTATCTGATCTGTTTGGATAGCATGCAAAACAAAGCTTTTCACTGTACCTCAGTACACGTGACAATTATAAACCTAAACCTAATTATTTACCGTGACAATAGCATTCTGTTCCAATACATTCCATTCTACAAGTAGATTTTTAAAAGATTTTTTTTTAGATTTTAGAGATACTGGACAAATGCTGATGGCCAGTTTAACTGTCACGTGTACCGGCAATGGAACGATGACATTCTCACTTGCTACAGCTTATCATGCATGTAATAACTCTCAAAATATTGAACGATCAATAATACAACAAATTAATAATGGTAATACTTTTCACTGTACTTTTCACAAAAAACGTTTCACTGTACCTCAGTTCACACAACAACAAACTAAATTAATGTACTAGGTAACCATAATAGTTCAACGCTGAAGTCTGTGGTGTAACCAAAGACACAGTCCACAGAAGATCGTAGTTGCGGAGGTTAGTGTTGTGCAGTATTCAAGAGCCTGACGGTTGCTGGGAAGAAGCTGTTAAGAGGATGGCAGATGTTGGCTTGTGTTCAGTTTTGGTCACTCTGTTATAGGAAGGGTATCGTTAAGCTGGGGAGGGTGCAGAGATTCACAAGGACGTGGCCAGAACTCGAGGGCCTGAGCTCTAGGGAGCGGTTGGGCAGGCTAGGACTTTATTCCTTGGAACACAGGAGGGTGAAGGGTGATATTCTAGAGGTGTATAAAACAACGAGGGGAATAAATTGGGTAAACGCACAGAGTTAATTTTCTCAGGGTAGGGGAATCAAGATTCCGAAAGCATAGGTTTAAGGTGAGAGGGGAAAGATTTAATAGGAACCTGAGGGGCAACTTTTTCATTCAGAGAATGGTGGGCATCTAGAACGAGCTGCCAGAGGAGGTGTAAGAAAATAACTGCAGATGCTGGTACAAATCGAAGGTATTTATTCACAAAATGCTGGAGTAACTCAAGAGGTCAGGCAGCATCTCAGGAGAGAAGGAATGGGTGACGCTTCGGGTTGAGACCCTTCTTCAGTCTGAAGGAGGGTCTCCACCAGAAACGTCACCCATTCCTTCTCTCCTGAGATGCTGCCTGACCTGCTGAGTTACTCCAGCATTTTGTGCCAGAGGAGGTCGTTGAGGCAGGTACAAAGTCAGCATTTAAATAACATTTGGGCAGGTACATGGATAGGAAAATGAGAGAGATATGGGCCAAACGTGGGCAAATGAGACTAGTGTAGGTGGGACATGTTGATCAGTGTGGGCAGGTTGGGCCAAAGGGCCTGTTTCTGTGCTGTAAGACTCTATGGACACCCTTACCTTCTGGGTGTTATGGGTGTTGTGAGCTAGTGTCTCAGGTGCTTCAGCGAGTCCCTGTAGTGCACCTGTACCAGGTAAGAGTCCCCATGGTGTGTGTGGGAGGAGCACTTACATAACACCACATGGTTCACTCCACATGTTTCAAATATTGTTCCCCCCCCTTCGACAAGGTGGTTGTATTCTCGATGCTGCTTCTCCATCTGCCTAGCCTAGAGGATAGTCATCAGGGAATATAATTTCTATGTATCTGATTCTTCCGTGCAGAGAGGGCGCATTTCCAACTCACACCAGAACATGATGTTTAAGCTGGAGTATCCCAGACTCTTGATCACTGAAGGTGCAACACTGTGAATAAACAGTAAAGCCACAAATGTCAACTGCATATAAAGAAAAAATGGTTTACTTCTTGTATAACAGCCTTTTCAAAGAAAATGTTTGATCTTGCATTTTTTCTCTTGAAGTTGACCAATAGACAATAAACAATAGGTGCAGGAGGAGGCCATTCGGCCCTTCGAGCCAGCACCGCCATTCAATGTGATCATGGCTGATCATTCTCAATCAGTACCCCGTTCTTGCCTTCTCCCCATACCCCCTGACTCCGCTATCCTTAAGAGCTCCATCTAGCTCCCTTGAATGCATTCAGAGAATTGGCCTCCACTGCCTTCTGAGGCAGAGAATTCCACAGATTTACAACTCTGAGTGAAAAAGTTTTTCCTCATCTCCGTTTTAAATGGCCTACCCCTTATTCTTAAACTGTGGCCCCTTGTTCTGGACTCCCCCAACATTGGGAACATGTTTCCTGCCTCTAACGTGTCCAACCCCTTAATAATCTTATATGTTTCGATAAGATCCCCTTCTAGCTCTCTCTTGAATGCATCTGTCAAGAGATGAGCAAATGTCTCAAATCTCTTCCCTCACAACTGTGTATAAAAATGGTTTACCTATATTGTACAACACCTTTTTTAAAGAAAAAGTTTAATTTTGTATCTGCGTTGAGAGAGGATCAAATTCAAGAGACAAAATAGAAAATGAAACCTTTTCTTTACAAAAGGTGTTGTACAGTAGAAGTGAACCATTTTTCTTTATATACAGTTGAGAGGGGAAAGATTTCAGAGGGACCTCAGGGGCAACGTTTTCACTCAGCGTGGTCCTTATCTGGAACGAACTGCCAGAGGAAGTGGATACAATTCTGACTTTTAAAAGACATTTGGTCAGGTACATGGATGGGAAGAGTTTACAGGGATATTTGCCAAAGGCAGGCATATGCCATCTTGGTCACTTGGTCACTACGGGCATGGTGGGCTGTTATCATGCTGCACAGCTGCTTGACTGTGATTTTGTGACTCTGTGACGACTCTGGAATGTCACTTAGGGGAACAATCCGAAGAACTAGAAACTAACATGTGTGATGAAAGTGATTGTGAAAGATTGCTCTTGTGGTTGTTCCAAGCATAATTTCCAAGAAGGAAGCCTCTGACTAATATTTATCCCGTCATCAACTTTATTTTCTTCACAAAACGAGATGGACTATTTGTAAAGCACGTTGTGGATTGGCTGTGACATTCCGCACGTTACATTAATGAGCACTTCATTGTCAAGTGATTTGGAAAATTCATAAATTGATTGATGCCTTGTGCAACGGACTGAACAATGCTGAAAGATGTAAGGAGATCTCCCTGAAGAATAGCATGTGGCTGGTGCACTGCTGGGGGTGAGGGGAAAGGCTTATTGTCCTTTATTATATAGTCTAGTTTAGAGGTACGGTGCGGAAATAGGCCCATCTACCCACCGAGTCTGCACCGACCAGCGATCCCCGCACACAACACTATCCTACACAACTAAGGCATTTAACAAATTGGAAATGTATGGATGAAGTTAAAGGGAAGGAGAATGAAGGAGAGGCATCTGAAGTCTCCAGAGGTAATAGGACAGGAGGGTTAAGTCGGGATAAGTGAATGAGGTCAGGTAAAGTTGGGACCGATGTGAGAAGGGTGGTGAGTACTGAACTAAAGTTTACAGGACAAAGGTGGATGAGCTTATCACGCAGTTAGAAAGTTGTAGAATGATGTCAAGGGCATTACGGAGACATAGCTGAAAGAGGATCTGGGAGCTGAATATCCAAGGTTACACCGTCAGATGGAAAAGACAGAGAGGCGAGCGGAGGGGGTGGGGTAGCGCTGCTGTTAGGGAATGAAATTCAGTCCTTAGCAAGGGATGACATGGATCAGAAGATGTCGAATCCCTGTGGGTCGGGCTGAGAAACTGCAAGGGTAAAAAGACCCGAATGGGAGTTATTTACAGGCCCCCAAACAGCAGCCAGTACATAGGGTACAGGTTACATCAGGAGATATAATCAGCATGTAAGAAAGGCAATGTTACGGTGGTCATCGGAGATTTCAATATGCAGGCAGACTGGGAAAATCAGGTTGGTACTGGACCCCAAGAGTAGGAATTTGTAGAATGCCCGCAAGATCATCTTGGAGTGGAGCCTACCAGGGAAAAGACAATCCTGGATTTGGTGTTGTGTAACGAACAAGATTTGATTAGGGAAGATCATAAGAGGAAGTCATAATATGATCAAATTCAACCGCGGTTTGAGAGGGTGAAGATGAAACCAGATGTGTTGGTATTAGTGATGAGTAAAGGTAACTCTAGAGGCATGAGGGAGGAGCTAACTATAGTTGACTGGAAAGGGACCCTAGCAGGAATGACAGTGGAACAGCTATGACAGGAGTTCCTGAGACTCTGCTATCCTTAAGAGCTCTATCTAGCTCTTGATTGTAATTATGTATAGTTTTTCTGCTGACTGGATAGCACCCTACAAAAAAGCTTTGCACTGTACCTCGGTACACGCGACAATAAACTAAACTTAAACTAAAGGTAAACTAAACTAAAACAAAATAAACTTTAAAGCACCTTGAGTGGTGAAGTGCAGTGAGAGAAGTTCCACACACACACACTCACACACACACACACACACACACACACACACACACACACACACACACACTCACACACACACACACACACACACACACACACACACACACACACACACTCACACACACACACACACACACACACTCACACACACACACACACCCACACACACACACACACACTCACACACACACACACACACACACACAGCATGGCAAGTGTCACTGCTACAAAATATTTACCATCTGTAAAGTTTAGAGGATCGAGGGGTGAACACATTGAAAATTCTGACAGGCGGGAGTAGTGTAGTTGGGAATGTTGTTTGATGTGGACAAGTTGGGCCAAAGGGCCTGTTTCCACACCTTATGACTCTGTGACTCCATCTGCAGTTTCTAGTGTCACCCAAATGATTAGGGTTGTTTTTTTCTAGAACGTAAAGCACTCGAAGGTTGTAAGATGTGTAGTGGGAGGAGAAAAAATATACATAAAAATGTGTTGGCTGCCTTGAATCATTCATAATGAAACGTGCTAATGGCTGTCATGTGGGTGGGGCAGAGAGCATTAGTCATTGTAGCTACACATTTTGGTTCTGGCGGTTTTACCCAGGATGACAGTAACTTGCCGTGCCCAAGCTGATGAGCAATGGCTGACTTATTTCGGTAATTGTGTGCTGGGAACACTAAATCTGGGATGAACCTTTCTTATTTGCAGTTTTGAGTGATTTGTGTGTTAATTCTCTCCTCAGTGGCTGTGGTATCACCGGTGAATTTCCCCAGATTGTTTCATTCCTATCAGCGTGGAGCAGCAGATTGTTGTGCCGGAGTAGACCGTAACATGATAGTGCAGTTACTCAGTAGGATGTGGGCTACACTATTTAGACAGGAACTCATTTCCTTTCTCCTTGCAGTTTTTTCTTTCCACTACGTCTCTCTTCAAAAGCCGGCCCGGTTGTTCCCTCCTCGGGTTAAGACAAAGCTCTTGTGCAAACTGGAGCAATAGACAATAGACCATAGGTGCAGGAGGAGGCCATTCGGCCCTTCGAGCTAGCACCGCCATTCAATGTGATCATGGCTGATCATTCTCAATCAGTACCCCGTTCCTGCCTTCTCCCCATACCCCCTGACTCCGCTATCCTTAAGAGCTCTATCTAGCTCCCTCTTGAATGCATTCAGAGAATTGGCCTCCACTGCCTTCTGAGGCAGAGAATTCCACAGATTCACAACTCTCTGACTGAAAAGGTTTTTCCTCATCTCAGTTCTAAATGGCCTACCCCTTATTCTTAAACTGTGGCCCCTTGTTCTGGACTCCCCCAACATTGGGAACATGTTTCCTGCCTCTAACGTGTCCAACCCCTTAATAATCATATGTTTCGATAAGATCCCCTCTCATCCTTCTAAATTCCAGTGTATACAAGCCTAGACGCTCCAGTCTTTCAACATATGACAGTCCCGCCATTCCGGGAATTAACCTAGTAAACCTACGCTGCACGCCCTCAATAGCAAGAATATCCTTCCTCAAATTTGGAGACCACAACTGCACACAGTACTCCCGTTCCCGTTTGTATGTTACATGTCGCACTGACAACGCAGATCATGCGCTCAAACCTTTCTCCTCTCTTGCGCTTAAAGTGGGAGATGATCATCTGCCACTCTAATTGTGGAGACCTAACGAGGTTGAATAAGTTACAGTGGCAGTGGTGGACTTCAGCCCAACAACAACCTGTGATCGTAGAGATATAGAGCTGTACGGCATGGAATCAGGCCCTTCTGCCCATCTGGCCCATGCCAGCCAAGTTGGCACACTGGGCTATTCCCGTTTGCCTACGTGCTCCCTGTTTTTGTCGTGCACCCCCACACTTGGGAACAGCTTCTTCCCCTCTGTTATCAGGCTTCTGAACGGTCCTTCCATAAGCTGGGGTACTGTCCGATTCACCTCTACCCCATTGCGGACATTGGACTTTGTCTCTGGAACTGATGCGCTACAACGCTGAGAACTATATTCTGCACTCTGTGTCTTCCCCTTTGCTCTATCTATTGTACATGAGTTTGGCTTGATTGTATTTATTATCTGATCTGGCTGGATAAACAAAGCTTTTCACTGTTCCTTGGAACACGTGACAATAATAAACTTAAATCTAAAATTTTCTGTCCATATACCTGTCCAAATTTCCTTTAAAAGTCGTTATTGTATCCACTTCTACAACCTCTTCTGGTAGCTCTTTCCAGAAACATCTACCCTCTGAGTGAAAAAGTGCAAATGGGACTAGCCCAGTATGACAACTTGGTCAGCATGGGCAAGGTGGGCTAAAGGGCCTCTTACTGTGCTGTACAGCTCTATGACTTTAAAACATCAACGTGATCTAAAGTAATATTGCTAAGCGTATTGAACTCTTTCACATTTGTAATATGTTATCACCATCGTAAGATTAATCCTTTTACGATCAAGAAGGATTGTCTGAAGAAGGGTCCTGACCCGAAATGTCAGCTGTGCATTCCCTCCACAATGCTGCCTGTCCCACGGAGTTCATCCAGCACTTTGTATTTTGCTCAAGATTCGAGCATCTGCAGTTCCTTGTGTCTACATTCACCACCATGTTTATAGCAAAGATTGACACAGATTGCTGGAGTAACTCAGCTGGTCAGGCAGCATCACTGAAAAACATGGATGGGTGACGTTTCAGGTTGGGACTGAAGAAGGGTCTCGGCCTGAAATGCTATCTATCCATGTTCTCCAGAGATGCTGTCTGACCAGCTGCATTACTCCAGCATGCCTGTGTGAATATCTTTGGTCGAAGCCAGCATCTGCAGTTCCTCATTTCTACATCATGTTTATCTTAGTCTTTTTTCATTTAAAGTAACAATTCTGGAAAATAAGGACCTGTACTCTGTGCACATTTGCGAGATATTTGGGCAGGTACATGGATAAGAGAGGTTTAGAAGGGTGTGGGCCCAACGGGGCTGGTGGGATTAGTGTATATGGGGCATGCCGGTCGGCGTGGGCAAGTTGGGCCTGTTTCCACACTGTATGACTATTAATATCTGAAGGCCAACCATTCCTGTTTTAATCCAACCTTCCTTCACTAGCCACGGTAAACATCACAATCTTTCTGTATTTCTTTAACATAATACAGGATGGCGACATTTGACACTCACTCCAAAGACGTACAGGTTTGTAGGTTAATTGACTGGGTAAATGTAAAAATTATCCCTAGTGTGTGTAGGATTGTGTTAGTGTGTGGGGATCGCTGGGCGGCGCGGTCTCGGTGGGCCGAAGGGCCTGTTTCCGCGCTGTATCTCTAAATCTAAAAAAAATCTAAAATCTCCCGCAATGTGTATATTTTGGGAGGTGGGAGGGGTGCTGTGTTCTTGGCACACAAGACGATTGGCATCGTGATACTAGTTTTACTGCAGTAGCTGTGATGGTGTGCGCTGGCTCTTGGTGTAGTCGCTCTGTGCTGGCAGTGAAGAGGACTCCGTGCCAAGTGCTCATACTTTCAGACTCTGCTCACAGAGCTTGGCTTATAATGCAGTTCACATCGTGGCATCACATTCTGCCAGGCAGTGGAGCTATTATGAAGAACAGTGGCGCCTTGTGTAATGTTCTTTAAGCCTTGCCTTGTAGCAAGCGAGTGTAATCCTATTGGAAGCTGAAAGTCTCTTGCTGGTAAAATAGACAGTTCAGCTGCACAAAGGGAGGAGACTAAACACAGTGTTGGAGCAACTCAGTTGGTCAGGCAGCATCTGTGGAGGGAATGGGCAGACCACTTCTTCAGACTGATTGTAGGGGTGGTAGGGGGGTGGGGGGGGGGGGGGGGGGGAGAAAGCTAGAGGAGAGGAAGGGCAGGACAAAGCCTGGCAGGTAATAGGTGAGGGTTACATTGCCTACCCAAGTTCTCCAGGGATAATAATAATAATAATAACAATAATAATAATAATAATAATAATAATAATAATAATAATAATAATAATAATAATAATAATAATAATAATAATAATAATAATAATAATAATAATAATAATAATGACAATAATAATAATAATAATAATAACAACAATAATAATAATAAGAATAATAATAATAATAATAATTATTATTATTATTGTTATTGTTATAATAATAATAATAATAATAATAATAATAATAATAATAATAATAATAATATTATTATTATTATTATTATTATTATTATTATTATTATTATTATTATTATAACAATAACAATAATAATAATAATAATAATAATAATAATAATTATTATTATTATTATTATTGTTGTTGTTATTATTATTATTATTATTATTATTGTCATTGTTATTATTATTCTTATTATTATTATTATTCATATTCTTGTTGTTATTATTATTATTATTATTATTATTATTATTATTATTATTATTATTATTATTATTATTATTATTATTATTATTATTATTATTATTATTATTATTATTATTATTATTATTGTTGTTATTATTATTATTGTTGTTATTATTGTTATCATTATTGTTATTATTATTATCATTATTGCTATTATTATTATTATTATTATTATTATTATTATTATTATTATTATTATTATTATTATTATTATTATTATTATTATTATTGTCATTGTTATTATTATTATTATTATTATTATTATTATTATATTATTATTCTAATAATAATAACAATAATAATAATAATAATAATAATTATTATTATTATAATTATAATCATAATTATAATAATAATGAATAAGTTTATTGGCCAAGTATGTGCATATACAAGGAATGTGCCTTGGTGCTCCGCTCACAAATGACAACACAAACGTACAGTTAACAATTAAGAATAAAGCATAACCACATCAAAACAATAAGGATACAACATTACGGTCTAAACATGTGGCTGAACAGGATGCTGCCTGACCTACCTAGTTAATCCAGCACTCTGTGAAACATCACCAATCCATGTCCTTCAGAGATGCTGCTGAGTTACTCCAAGGCTTTGTGTCTTTCTTTTTAAAGACACTGGTGAGGTAATGTTTCCTGCATTACAGTGACGAGTAGACTTTGGAACCAATTTCATTGGGTGTAAAATAAGCCTGTTACAGGTGTGTTGGAAGCAGGGCCTCAGATTTATTGTGAGCACGACGTGAATGATGTCAATCATAGGTCCCTAAGTCAGAGTCAGGTGAAGTGTATTTTGTCTTGGGTCACATCCGTCATGACGTAAACCCATGATCGAAATTCCAACTCCACGACGCTCTTTTAGAAAGGAGGTGAGGAGGAACTTTTTTAGTCAGAGAGTAGTTAATCTGTGGAATTCATTGCCACAGAGGGCTGTGGAGGCCAAGTCAGTGGATATTTTTAAGGCAGAGATAGACAAATTCTTGATTAGAACGAGTGCCAAGGGTTGTGGGGAGAAGGCAGGAGAATGGGATTAGGAGGCCTTGATTGAATGGCGGAGTAGACTCGACGGGCCGAATGGCCTGATCCTACCCCTACCATTTGTGAACTTGTGAAAGCAGATGCCCAATATCTAAAGTGGAAGCAGAAAATGCTGGAAATACTCGGGTCAGGCTGCATCTGTGAGGAAGTAAACAGAGTTAACATTTCATGTCGGCCACAGGACTGGGGTGAAGAGGTGCTCATGAAGCTGTGGGCAAGGGGTGTTCAGTCTTCATCCCATCCACACCCTGTCTTGAATAATCTGTTCACCCGTGCGAAGGTGGAACGTGCACGTCTATCCATGTGCAGCCCGCCATACCCTGCTGCTTGGAGGTTTTCAAGGGAACGTGCATTTAAAGGTTCAAAGGCCAGTTTATTGTCACATGTACCAATTAATGGTACAGTGAAACTCAAATTGATGCATAAATAAAAGTCATTCCCTGAAAATTAGTTGTTTCCCCTTCACAAAATGATATTAATGAAATGAAGCAAGCCCTGTCTTAGTTTTGGATGATTGGTGCTGCAATATTGGATACGCCAATTGTGTTTCGTTGCCATGTGTACTGGCAACGGAACAATGAGGTTCTTACTTGCTGCAGCTTAACAGACCCGTAAACACAATAACACACTGATAAATATAGAATAATCAATAATACAATAAACTAGTAACTGTAATACTGGGTAACCATGATGGTGCAAAACGGAAGTCCGTAGTGCAACCAAAGACACAGTCCACAGAAGATCATAGCTGCTGAGGTTAGTGCTGTGCAGTGGTCAAGAGCCTGATGGTTGCTGGGAAGAAGCTGTTCTTGAACCTGGAGGTCACGGTTTTCAGGCTCCTGTACCTTCTTCCCGATGGTAGCAGCGAGATGAGAGCGTGGCCAGGGTGGTGTGGGTCTTTGATGATGCTGGCTGCCTTTTTGAGGCAGCGCCTCCTGTAGATCCCTTCGATGGTGGGGAGGTCAGTACCTGTGATGGGCCTTCCGATGGTGGGGAGGTCAGTACCTGTGATAGGCCTTTGATGGAGGGGAGGTCAGTACCTGTGATGGGCCTTCGTTGGTGGGGAGGTCAGTACCTGTGATGGGCCTTTGATGGGGGGGAGGTCAGTACCTGTGATGGACCGGGCAGTGTCCACCACTCTCTGTAGTACCCTTTGCTCCTGGGTGTTCGAGTCAGTGTGCTCTCTATCATGCATCTGGAGAAGTTCTATAGAGTATTAGTCAATCTTTATTAACCGGAGACAGACTCTTATCATTTAGAACATAGAACATAGCACAGCAAAGGAACAGGTCTTTTGGCTCACGTTTGTTACAGGTGTGTTGAAAGTCAAAGGAGCAGAATTAGGTAGGCCATTCGGCCAATCAAGTCTACTCAAGTCCATTCGGCCAATCAAGTCTACTCCGCCATTCAATCATGGCTGATTTATCTTTCCCTCTCAAATCCATTCTCTTGCCTTCTCCCCACAATCCCTGACAGCCATACTAATCACAAATCTGTCAATCTCCGCCTGAAGAATATCCATTGACTTGGCCTCCACAGCCGTCTGCGGCAAGGAATTCTGCAGATTCACCACCCTCTGACTGAAGAAATTCCCCCTCGTCTCCTTTCTAATAGTACTTTAGAAACATAAAGATACTCTTTTCTAAACATTTCCGTGAGATGATACATTCTGAGTGTTGAGTGGAAAGATTGATGGCCATTCTGCAGTCTGTGTCTTCCCCTTTGCTCCACCTATTGTGCTTGAGTTGGAACTGATTGTATCTGTGTATCGGATCTGTTTGCATAACATGCAGCATTACATTGGACCTCCGTACAATAATAAACCTAAACCTAGGCAGTATTTTTAAGGGAGAGCAATGAACAAATTTATAATTTATTGCAGCGTTATATTAATAGGAAACAATATTAAAATTTCCCCCATCCCCCCTCTCCTTAGTACTCCACCTAGACTTACATCAATTTCTCCTCTCCCCCTCTCCTTCCACCTACATTCTTTCCTCTAACCTCACAATTCTCAAGTCTTCAATCCTTTGTCTAACGTCTTCTGTCTTTTAATCTCTGGCCTTTGACCAACCATCTGCCCATCAAAAACCTGTATCGACCCATTACCTGCCAGGCTTTGTCCTACCCGTCCTCTCTTCCAGCTTTTGTGCACCCCACCCACCCCCCTCCCCCCACCCCCCCCCCCCCCACTCCCCCCACCACCACCCCCCAACAATCAGTCTGCGATGATCGGCCCCGTACACGAGCACTATCCCACACACAAGGGACCAATACAATTTTACTAAAGCCAAATAACCTACAAACCTGTATGTGTTTGGGATGTGGGAGGAACCCAGGGCACCCGGAGGAAACCCATTTAGAACATAGCACAGCAAAGGAACAGGTCAGCATAGGGAGAATGTACAAACTCCGTACAGACAGCACCCGCAGTGAGGATGGAACCCGGGTCTCTAGCGCTGTGGGGCAGCAGCTCTACCCGCTGCGCCACCGTGCCGCCCAAGCAGCTGCAATGTGATGAAAGAGAGAAATGTGGGAGTTGCCCATTATACGTTTAATTAAATCAGGTATCTTGTTGGTGCAGTGTGTTTGGTGATGTGTGATGCTTCCTCTGGGACCTTTTGCACTATTTTTGTTTCAGTTCCCTTTTCAGCTTTGCTAATTAAATGTCACATTCATGTGCTCACATTGCCAACAAAGACTTTTTTTTTCCCTCCCGAAAACAAGTGCCAAAGCTGCAAACTGGGTCGCCCTGTGAGGGGGGTCGAATATAGTAACCACAGCAATGGGGCCGAATGTATCCTTGTACGGATTCATTGAACTATCCGGAATACCGCCTGCTGTTCTGGTCGCCCCTTGCAGGAGGGATGTGGAGGCTTTGGAGAGGGTGCAGGGAAGGTTGAACTTTTTCTCCACGGATGCTGCCTGACCCACTGAGTTACTCCAGCACTTTGTCAAATACTAGAAGGCAGAGCTTTAAGGTGGGACGGGCAAATTTTAAAGAAGGCGTGCAGAGCAGGATTTTTTTACAGAGAGGATGGTGGGTGACTGGAACGTGCTACCAGGAGTGGTGGTGGAAGCAGATGCGATAGTGGTGTCTAAGAGGCTTTTGGATGGGCACATGGATATGCAGGGAATGGAGGGATATGGATCATGTACAGGCAGATACAGTAAGTGTTGGTATTGGCATTGTATTTGGTACGGACACAGTGGGCCGAAGGGCCTGTTCCTGTGCTGTGTGAAGGCCCAGCATTAGCATCTGCCTGAGGAAGCTGTCATCCAAGATGGAGGCGATGGAAGGTGGGGGGGGGGGGAGAGTCAGCAGCTGTGTAGTGTCCGTGATCCCACCTCCCGTGCGCTCGGACAGCGCCCTGACGTCCCGCGACTGGCTCGGGAAGTGGGACAAGGCGATCTCGGCATCGGGAGCGGATGAGGGGCAGCGGCCACACGAGGGATCATTTAAAATGTAACCAAAGTCGATTAACCTGAAAACCTGCGCGTCTTTGGAGTGCGGGAGGAATCCGGAGCACCCGGAGAAAACCCGCGCGGTCACGTGGAACACCTACACACTCCGTACAGACAGCGACCGTGGTCAGGATGGAACCCGGGTCTCTGGCGCTGTGAGGCAGCAACTCTACCCCTGCGCCACCGTGCCGCCCGCTAATGACTTGTTTGCTCGTTACTGCTGTGATCGGGGCCTGAGGGCACTGTGAATTCTCGTTCACCATAAAGACCGCACTCCACAGTGAGAAGTGAAGCACTCTCTCAGCTTGTGACGGGCGGAATGCACATGTAATGTTAAAAAAGGACCTCTGTTGTGAAATCAATTTCAAAAGTATGCCTCTCGACATGAGTTAGCGTATTCACTTGTGTGTGAGTGTGTGTTATGTAAGGACTTCGCTGCTGGGCAGGAAGCAAATATTACTTTCCAGAGATTTATTAGCAGTTGGTAGGTTTTAAGAAGATAACTTCAGAAAAATACTTCTGAAATGAGCCAATTAAGTTGAGAACAATCAAACGTTTGCTGCAGATTACAGGAGTACAAAGAAAAATACTGTTGCAGTGTGCAGTACCAAATTTGGATTCAATGAGTTGGACAAGAAATGGCTCCACTTCAAGAATCAAGGGTCCAGAGTGTTTAATTGTCATATAGAGTCATAGAGTTATACAGCACATAGAGTCACAGCACCCAAACAGGCCCACCGGCCCAAAATGCCCACACCGACCAATGTACCCCATCTAAGCTAGTTTCACTTGCCTGCAACTTGCCCCATATCCCTCTAAACCTTTCCTATCCATGCAACTGTGCACATTTCTATAAAATGTTTTTATAGTGCCTGCCTCCTCCGGCAGCTCATTCCATACACCCACCACCCTCTGTGTGAACAGATGTAGGGTCATAGAGTCATACAGCATGGAAATAGGCCGAACATGCCCAATCCTACCAACATGCCCCATCGACAGTAGTCCCACCTGCCTGCGTTTGGCCCATATCCCTCTAAAACTATCTTATCCATGTTCCTGTCTAAGTGTCTTTTAAATGTTGCTCTAGTATCTGTCTCAATTACCTCCTCTAGCACCGCATTCCATTTACCCACTGCCCTCTGTGTGAAGAAAGTTGCCCCTCGGGTTCCTATTAAATCTTTCCCCACTCACTTTAAACCCATGTCCTCTGGTTCTCGATTCCCCTACTCTGGGTAAAAGACTCTGTTATTCACCCGATCTATTCCCCTCATGATTTTGTACACCTACACAAGATCACCCCTCATCCTCCTGCGCTCCATGGAATAAACTCCCAGACTGCCCAACCTCTCCCTGTAGCTCAGGCCCTCGAGTCCCATGAACCTTGTTGCCGGTTTATAGTTTGGCAGCAAGTGATGCTGTTCACCCCACTCGTGTCAAAGCGCTTCACAATTTCCACGTCTCGATTAAATTTCCTCCATTTCCTGCCTGTGACAGGAAATGCAGCTGTCGTTCCGCTAGGACCTTTTATTCCTGGCTTTTGCCAAGTCTACGTCCTTTTAAGCTCAAAGTGAACTCTTTATCAGGGGTCGGGTCAAGAGTGAACACAAGCAACTGCTCGATCTTCCGATAGTACACAAAGTACCTGGTCTGTAGAAGGGTCCCGACCTGAAACGTCGCCTATCCATGTTCTCCAGAGGTGCCTCCTGACCTGCTGAGTTACTCCAGCACTCTGTGAAACGTCGCCTATCCATGTTCTCCAGAGGTGCCTCCTGACCTGCTGAGTTACTCCAGCACTCTGTGTTCTAGTTCAGTCAAATGTGTTTAATTGTCATATGTACGGGCGACGGAACAATTAAACTCCTGCCTTTTCATATCACTCGGTTCCTTCTCTCCTGACTCTCAGTCTGAAGCAGGGTCTCGACCCGAAACGTCATCTATTCCATTTCTTCAGAGATGCTGCCTGTCCCGCTGAGTTACTCCAGCTTTTTGTGTCTATCTTCGGTGTAAACCAGCATCTGTAGTTCCTTCCTACACAATTAAATTCTTACTGCAGTTTAATAGGCTCGTAAACACAATAACACACAGATAAATGTATAATAACCAATAACACAATAAATTATTAATCAGAAATACTAGGTAACCATAATAGTGCAAAACCGAAATCCGTAGTGCAACCAAAGACACAGTCCACAGAAGATCATAGTTGCTGAGGTTAGTGTTGTGCAGTGTTCAAGAGCCTGATGGTTGCTGGGAAGAAGCTGTTCTTGAACCTGGAGGTCACGGTTTTCAGGCTCCTGTACCTTCTTCCCAATGGTAGCAGCGAGATGAGAGTGTGGCCAGGGTGGTGTGGGTCTTTGATGATGCTGGCTGCCTTTTTGAGGCAGCGCCTCCTGTAGATCCCTTCGATGGTGGGGAGGTCAGTACCTGTGATGGGCCTTCGATGGTGGGGAGGTCAGTACCTGTGATGGGCCTTCGATGGTGGGGAGGTCACCAGGCAGTGTCCACCATTCTCTGAAGTCATCTTCATTCCTGAATGTTTTGAGGGTAGTTTTAATGTTGATAACTCCTGTCAATAGACAATAGACAATAGGTGCAGGAGTAGGCCATTCAGCCCTTCGAGCCAGCACCGCCATTCAATGTGATCATGGCTGATCATTCTCAATCAGTACCCCGTTCCTGCCTTCTCCCCATACCCCCTGACTCCGCTATCCTTAAGAGCTCTCTGTCGGATGCATCCAATGTTAAGAAAAGGTTTGTGACATTACCAGTGCTTTAGAAAGATTAACTATTTTAGAAAGATTTGGCATTGCTTTGTTTTTGGGTTCACTATCTCTGCTGATAAAGCCTTAAACATAGTTGAAGAAGCTGCTTCTATTTTTAAACAGAAACATCTTATCAGCTTCAAATATTTGTGTCCGTCAACCCCTTGGCTCCATTGCCTTAATTTTTTCACTAGTTAATCAATCCAAAACCAAGGTCCACCATTGGGACATCTTTTAAGCACAGTTTGCTTAGTTTTAGTTCAGTTTAGTTTATTGTCATGTACAGTAAAAATCTTTTTGTTGCGTGCTATCTAGCCAGCGGAAAGACAATACATGATTACAATCGAGTCGCCATCTACCTCATTGAAGGCCCTCGGACTATCTTTTATTGGACTTTACTGGACTTTATCCTGCACTAGACGTTATTCCCTTTATTCTGTATCTGTACACTGTGGACGGCTGGATTGTAGTCATGTATGGTCTTTCTGCTGACTGGCTAGCAGTCAGCAAAAAGCTTTTCACTGTACCTCGTTACACATGACAATCATAAACGAAACTAACTGAGACGACTGGACACAGGGGAGGGGGGAACGGTGCCCTGTGTCTCCAGCATTGAGTGCAAGCTTTATGTTCTGCGTCGTAAAGCAGATTTAACATTGCAGACCCACATGAGAATAATCTCTTGTTCAAACCAGTGCTGCTGAAAAGCAGCCCTTGTTTCATTTTCAAGGAAGGTCATTAAACTTGATCAGAAAATCGAGGCTGTTGCGTGCAGTTTTATTTTCCAACGGCAGTATTCAGACTGAGCTTCATGGTCTTGTGATTCAGGCTTTCAACCATTCAGTGTTGCTTTTCAACAATGCCATTGAAAGAACCTGCTTGAAAGACTGCTGAAGGGGCCTGACCTGAAACGTCACTTGCCCATGCTCTCCGGAGACACTGCATTGCTGGGGTTTCTCCAGCGCTTTGTGTCATGAATAGAAAGACTATTTTTTTGCCGACTTTATTTTGTTTTCTCATTCAAATGTCAGTATACTTTCTCTGGGCTTCTCCTGAATACTGCACAAGTTCTCTCCCCTTGCTTCCTTCCAATGTACTGGGTTGTGAGGAATTACATTCCTATTGTCCTCAGTACCATCAGATGGGACTAGCCCAGCCTGCCAACTTGGTCGGCACGGACACAATGGGATGAAGGGCCTGTTTATTTGCTGTACAGCTCTATGACTCTTCTCTCTGTGTCAATATCTATCTGCGACCTAGTAACGTTGAAATTTAGATCTGTTCAATATCTAGTGTAAGAAAATAACTGCAGATGCTGGTACAAGTCGAAGGTATTTATTTCACAAAATGCTGGAGTAACTTCAGCTTGAAATCAGTCTGAAGAAGGGTCTCGACCCGAAACGTCACCCATTCCTTCTCTCCTGAGATGCTGCCTGACCTGCTGAGTTACTCCAGCATTTTGTGAAATAAATCTGTTCAATATCTCGTCGTTATTTATCTCCAGGCAAATGTGAAATCCAATTTATAGTATCAATGGTGATTAGATATAATAAATAGAGAAACTTGTTTTTCTGCTCCACTGATGTGATTGCAACAGATATTTCGAGGAGGCACTATCTCCAGGGCATTTAAAAACACCATTTTAATTTTGCTTTGGGCAAACTGCATTCTGACCAGTTGAATACCCTTACTGTGAATCATTTTGAAAAATAAACCTTTCTGGAGGGCAAATCCATCCATTTCTCTGCCACAAGATTAATTTGGGAGCAAATCCGCTGTCAATTCTGTGACTTGGTGTTCTGTGGATTCTGACTTCCCAGAGCCAGTGGATTATTCTCAGCTCTTAATTTATGGTGAGAGTTTATTTAAAGTTTCACAATGCGTATTTCTAAAGCGGAGATTGACAGGTACTTGATCGGTACGGGTGTCAAAGGTTACGAAGGGAAGGCAGGAGAATGGGGCTGAGAGGGAAAGATAGATCAGCCATGATTGAATGGCGGAGTAGACTCGATAGGCCGATGGCTTCATTCCGCACCTGTAACTTATGAACTTATAATAATAATAATAATAATGCATTACATTTATATAGCGCTTTTCAAACACTCAAAGACGCTTTACAGGGATTACTAGAACATAGAGAAGAAAATAAATAGATAAATAAGTAAACGAATAGAAAAAGGAGACAGAAGGTGAGGTGACGGTCAGTGGTTGAAGGCAGTGCTGAACAGGTGAGACTTCAGTGATCATCATATCATATCATATATATACAGCGCGGAAACAGGCCTTTTCGACCCACCAAGTCCGTGCCGCCCAGCGATCCCCGCACATTAACACTATCCCACACACACTAGGGACAATTTTTTACATTTACCCAGTCAAATTAACCTACATACCCGTACGTCTTTGGAGTGTGGGAGGAAACCGAAGATCTCGGAGAAAACCCACGCAGGTCACGGGGAGAACGTACAAACTCCTTACAGTGCAGCGCCCGTAGTCAGGATCAAACCTGCGCTGCATTCGCTGGCGCTGCATTCGCTGTAAAGCAGCAACTCTACCGCTGCGCTACCGTGCTGATGTTTTGAATGTGGTGAGTGAGGAGGAGTCTCTGACGGTTTGGGGTAGTGAGTTCCAGAGGGTGGGAGCAGCGATGGAGAAAGCCCTGTCCCCCCAGGATCTGAGTTTGGTCCGGATGGAGGGGGGGACAGGATATGAACAACATTTTACCATGCGGCCCCTTCACTTCTTTGAAGTGGCCACCAAGTGAATTCTAGGGCATTCCTGGTAGTTTCATTGATAGTCTAGAGGTCAAAGTCTAGTGGGCACAGCTTTAAGGTGAGAGGGGAAAAGTTTAAAGGAGATGTGCGTGGCAGGTTTTTTACACAGAGGGTGGTGGGCAGGGCCGTCTTAACGCATGAGCCTGATGGGCACTTGCCCGGGGCCCCACGAGCATATGGGCCCCATTTTATCGACCATTTACATTTTTATTCCTGTGAGTAGTTGTCGTAGGGGCCCCAGTACACTGCTTTGCCCGGGGCCCATAATGCTGTAAAGACGGCCCTGGTGGTGGGTGCCTGTAACGTGCTGCCAGGTTGGTGTTTAAGAGGCTTTTAGATGGGCACGCGGATATGCAGGGAATGGAGGGATATGGAACACGCACAGGCAGAGGAGATTAGTTTCACTTAGCATCATGTTGGGCACAAATATTGTGGACCAAAGGGCCAGTTCCTGTGCTGTGGGGTTCTGTGTTAGTGAAATTACAATAATGCAGGTCTCTTCTTTGCTGCTCTGACTTTCCGAGCTGATTTTTATAGTTTTTAAAAAAGACACAAAGTGCTGGAGTAACTCAGCGGGTCAGGCAGCATCTCTGGAGAACATGAATAAGTGACGTATCGTATTGGCACCCTTCATCAGATAGGCCCGACCCGAATTGTCACCTATTCATGTTCTCCAGAGATGCTGAGTTACTGCAGTACTTTGTGTCTTTTTTTTGTAAAGCAGCATCTGCAGTTCCTTGTTTTTACATCTGTGGAGACAGATGACATTTCACGTTGGGACCCTTCTTCAGATGGATAGAGTTGGGGGGAGAAAGCTGGGAGAGGTGAATCAGTCTGAAGAAGGGTCTCCACCCTAAACCATCATACCTATCCATGTTCACCAAAGATGCTGTCTGTGCAACTGAGTTACACCAGCACTTTAGAAGGATGAGAGGGGATCTTATCGAAACACATAAGATTATTAAGGGGTTGGACACGTTAGAGGCAGGAAACATGTTCCCAATGTTGGGGGAGTCCAGAACCAGGGGCCACAGTTTAAGAATAAGGGGTAGGCCATTTAGAACGGAGATGAGGAAAAACTTTTTCAGTCAGAGAGTTGTGAATCTGTGGAATTCTCTGCCTCAGGAGGCAGTGGAGGCGAATTCTCTGAATGCATTCAAGATAGAGCTAGATAGAGCTCTCAAGGATAGCGGAGTCAGGGGGTATGGGGAGAGGGCAGGAACGGGGTACTGATTGAGAATGATCAGCCATAATCACATTGCATGGCGGTGCTGGCTCGGGGCCGAATGGCCTCCTCCTGCACCTATTGTCTATTGTGTCTTTTTTCTGTAATCCAACATCTGCAGTTCCTTGTGTCTGCATCTGTTCTTGGTTTCCTTGCTTCTTATTGTTGGCTTTTAAGTTTAGTTTAGTTTAGAGACACAGCGCGGAAGCAGGCCCTTCGGTCCACCAAGCCTGCACTGAACAGCAATGCCTGCACACTGACACTATCCTACACACACTAGGGACAATTTACACATACACCAAGCCGATTAGCCAACAAGCATGTACGTCTTTGGAGTATGGGCGGAAACCGGAGCACCCGGAGAAAATCCACGGGGTCGCAGGGAGAACGTGCAATCTCCGTAGAGACAGCACCCGTGGTCAGGATTGAACCGGGGTCTCTGGCGCTGTGAGGCAGCAGCTCAACCGCTGTGCCATCGTGTTGCCCCGGGGCGTGGTGGTAAAATATTCTTCATGATGTCGGATAATTGAGACACCCCTGAGGGTGGGGGGATGGGCGGGCAGGAATGACGAGTTGCTGGGGCAGACATTATAACTGTCGCTGGAATGGCACGGAATGGTTTTGGGAATGGATTCAGTGTTTGGCGACACACCTGCCCTGTTGCATACCCTCTCATTGTACATGTCCTCTGCCCGTCTGTGAACTAAGGGCAGGAGAAAACATTTATTGTGCGAGAGGCGTAAGATGTTGGGGAGAACCTTCCCAAGACCATAAGATATAGGAGCAGAATTAGGCTATTTGGCCCATTGAATCTACTCCACCATTTGATCATGGCTGATCTATCTTTCCCTCTCAACCCCATTCTCCTGCCTTCTCCCCGTCACCTTTGACTCCCTTACTAATCAAGTCCCTGTCAATCTCTGCTTTATAAATACCCATTGACTTGGCCTCCACAGCCGTCTGTGGCAACGAATTCCACAGATTCACCACCCTCTGGCTAAAGACATTCTTCCTCCTCTCCTTTCTAAAGGTACGTCCTTTGATTTTGAGGCTGTGCCCTCTGGCCCTAGACTCTCCCACTAGTGGAAACGTTCACTCTGTCCAGGTCTTTCACTATTCGGTGTGTTTCAATGAGGTCCCCCCCTCATCTTTCTAAACTCCAGCGAGCCTAGGCCTCAACTTGGAACAGGCTTTTGTGGTAAGTGCTACAAAGTTAAATCGCTATTACCGTGACTTTTTTATAAATGGTCTTAAAGTTGTTTATACTATTGCTGGGCTAATTTTACAAGGTATACACTGGGAGTTTGTGGCATGTGGAAAAAGAAGCCACCAGTGAGTTATGTTCAGCAGGGGCTTTGTTTTTTCCATCAGGTGGTTCCTTCTGTGGTTCATCTGTGCAGCCCGCTCTCAATTAGCCTGGTGGAGCCCTGAGCCAGTGTTCTACCTCGGGTACTCCGGCATTGCATGGTTGGCTACATCCAGGCAAAGCCCTGTGATCATCGGGCACTTGGCACTTGAGGTTAGTTGAGAGATATGGCGCGGAAACAGGCCCTTCGGCCCCCCGAGTCCGTGCCGACAAGCGGTCACCCCGTACATGCGCACACGAGGGACAATTTACAATCTTTACCAAAGCCAATTAACCTGCCCCGTCCTTGGAGCGTGGGAAGAAGCCGGCGCACCCGGGGAAAACCCACACAGGTTTACACGGAGATCCTATGATGACACGTCATGTCCATCAGTCATGAGAGCAGAATTAGGCCATTCGGCCCATCAAGTCCACTCTGCCATTCGATAATGGCTGATCTGTCTTTCCCTCTCAGCCCCATTCTCCTACCTTCTCCCCGTGACCCCTGACACCCGTACTAATCGACAATCTGGCAATCTCCACCCTCTGGCGCTGGGAGGCAGCAGTTCCACCCATCACATGCTTGGCATGTAATCTTGGCATGTAGTCATGGGATGATGACTTCAAATCTCATTGTATCAGAGCTGAAGTTTCTTCGCAGTTATGCCAACCTGTTGAGAATTCATGTGTTGTAATCGAAGGACCGGCACCATTAATGCAGAACATGAACTTCCATGCTATTGCCTGTGGTTGGGGAGGGTGTACAAGGGGTTGTGCTTGGGGAAAGTGTTATGTTTAAGTGGCAGGGGAGTGGGCTCAAACTGATTTGATATTGTGGAGAAAAACATTGACAAAATGCTGGAGTAACTCAGCGGGTCAGGCAGCATCTCAGGAGAGAAGGAATGGGTGACGTTTCGGGTCGAGACCCTTCTTCAGACTTATCCGTGACATTCAGTCTGAAGAAGGGTCTCGACCGGAAACGTCACCCATTCCTTCTCTCCTGAGATGCTGCCTGACTTGGCTGCCTGCCACTGTATGTTTCTTTTTTTTCCTAATCAGATGTGCAGCACTTTGGTCAACATGGGTTGTTTTTAAATGTGCTATACAAATAAAATTGACTTGACTTGACCTGCTGAGTTACTCCAGCATTTTGTGAATAAATACCTTTGATTTGTACCAGCATCTGCAGTTATTTTCTTACACTTGACAGTGCTTTGAAGGGTTAAACGAGTTGATTTTCACCATAACATTCTGTGCGGTTAAATACACCCCACCTCCAGAGAGGCAGGATTGGGAAGAGTTCCTGATTTCAAAGGCAGCTGCAGTGTGGAGCTGTGAACACGAGTAAAGTTGCCCTTGCTTTGCAGTAGAAACTATCTCCTGTCATCTGTCTGTCTGTGTCCATCTCGACATTGCTGCTGTCAGTAATGAGCAGAGCTAAGGAGAAATATTGTAAAGGTGAAATGTGTAACATATCGGACGGTACAAGATAAATATCAACCCTAGTATGGAATTGCGTCACATTTAAATAACTCCTGGCAGTTTAGGTTGAATGGAATAATATTTGTGGAGACTGAGCAAAGAATGGGCGGCACGGTGGCGCAGTGGTAGAGTTGCTGCCTTACAGTGCTTGCAGCGCCAGAGACCCGGGTTCGATCCCGACCACGGGTGCTGTCTGTACGGAGTTTGTACGTTCTCCCCATGACCCGCGTGGGATTTCTCCGAGATCTTCGGTTTCCTCCCACACTCCAAGGATGTAGGTTAATTGGCTTGATGGATGTGTATAAATGTCCCTGGTGTAGGTGGGATAGAGTTAGTGTGTGGGGATCGCTGGTCGGCGCGGACTCGGTGGGACAAAAGGGCCTGTTTCCGCACTGTATCTCTAAACGAAACAATTTTGAAGCACTGTATTTATTGCACCCAACACCATTCCTTATTGCAGATGATTCTCCTGGAGCATTGTACTGAATGCTGGTAGCTGAGGTTTATTCGTGTTGGATTTCACATTGGCACGGGAGAGTGGGTGGGGTACAGCACAACAGGTTTTGAAACAGGAGTCGTCAGAGTAGGGGCATCTTCCTGCTCTCGCAAGGAAGCCGTACCCCATGATAGGGACTATGAGTGTGTGCAATGCTAACACCAGTTGATGTGCGTTGTGTGTAAGGAGGAACTGCAGGTGCTGGTTTAAACCGAAGATAGACACAAAAAGCTGGAGTAACTCAGCGAGACAGGCAGCATCTCTGGAGAGAAGGAATGGGCAACATATGTGTGTTACCAGCTTCATTAGTTTAGTTTATTGTCACGTGTACCGAGGTACAGTGAAAAGCTTTTGCTCCCTGCTATCCAGTCAGCAGAAAGCCAATACATGGGTACAATCGAACCATTTACAGCGTATAGATGCATGATAAGGGAATAAAAAATGTTGCTGTTGGAGGTAGAGATTTAAGAGTGTGGAGCAATTGTGATTGTATATCTGCTTCTGTGGCTAGCATGCGAATGGTCGGCTTGGGTTGGGCGCCATCTTGGATTCCCACCATCACCATCATTCTGTAGACTTTGTTGCATGTTTAGGGTGCTTGACTGAAACTATGCCTTTCACCACAGAGTCACACAGCACAGAAAGAGGCCCTTCGGCCCAACTTGCCCATGCCGACCACAATGCCCCACCTACACTAGTGCCATCTGCTTGCGTTTGTCCCATATCCTAATAAACATTTCCTATCCATGTACCTTGGGCGGCACGGTAGCGCAGCGGTAGAGTTGCTGCTTTACAGCGAATGCAGCGCTGGAGACTCAGGTTCGATCCTGACTACGGGTGCTGCACTGTAAGGAGTTTGTACGTTCTCCCCGTGACCTGCGTGGGTTTTCTCCGAGATCTTCGGTTTCCTCCCACACTCCAAAGACGTACAGGTATGTAGGTTAATTGGCTGGGTAAAATGTAAAAATTGTCCTTAGTGGGTGTAGGATAGTGTTAATGTACGGGGATCGCTGGGCGGCACAGACTTGGAGGGCCGAAAAGGCCTGTTTCCGGCTGTATATATATGATGATAAGGTACCAGTGCGCAAATCAATTAAAAATCCAGCTACATTTATCACCAGCCTTTCCCCTTTAATGCATCACCCTTTTCTGTTTCGATTTAGTGACCAATCAACTTCTAATTTAATAAAATAATTACTAATCGAAGAGCATAAAAGTTGAAATTCTACAAACTAAATTTAAACTTTTTAGAGGTGTTGGTATTATAAATCAAGCGACATTTATCAATGTGTACATTTACCGGCATGTACTGTCACAAAAAGAAAGCACCGGTCTTCAGAATATTGTTGTCTATTAATCGTGTTTTATTGGCAGCAGCAAAATGTCGGTCGGCGGGATGTGATTTTTGTGTTCTCCCTGGCTGAGTTGGAAGAAATGTGAGTCAAGGGTTCAAAGGGAGATCCACAAGGTTCTTTTTGTAGGCGATAGGAAGTGACTACCATTAGTGTGAGGATGGAGGTGTTGTTGGAACATGCGTGGGCGCAAAAATGTGAGTTCATGTACAATGATGCCTGTTCAAATAGATGGGTAGTTCTGCTTCAGTGGAAGGCATTGCCAGTACAAAGCCTCCAGGCACTGGAACAGCAGGTAATTCCTGTAACTTTTGCTCAGTGTCGGGTTCACCACAAGGAATTGCAGCGAATTGTGGACGCAGCCCAGACCATCACACAAACCAACCTCCCTTCCATTGACTCCATTTTCACCTCGCGCTCCCTCGGCAAGGCCAGCAGCATAATCAAGGACGAGTCGCACCCTGGCCACTCCCTCTTCTCCCCTCTCACATCGGGCAAAAGGTACAGAAGTGTGAAAACGCACACGTCTAGATTTAGGGACTGTTTCTTCCCAGCTGTTGACAGGCAACTGAACCATCCTACCACAACCAGAGTTTAGTGCTGAACTACTATCTACCTCTTTGGTGACCCTTGGACTATCCTTGATTGGACTTTGCTGGCTTTACCTTGCAATGACGGTTATTCCCTTATGATGTATCTGTCCACTGTAAATGGCTCGATTGTAATCACTGATTGCCTTTCCGCTGATTGAATAGCATGCAACAAAAGCTTTTCACTGTACCTTAGTGCACGTGACAATAAACTAAACTGAACTTGATCTGAACTGAAAGGAGTCACAAAGATCAAATCATAGGAGTGTGACAGAGGAAAACCATGCAGTCACCAAAACTCTCTTGAGCAAAACACAAACTATCAGAGGAACTCAATGGGTCAGGCAGCATTTGTGGGTGGAATGGATAGGCTTGGACTGCCTTCTCAGGAAGGCCAGAGGTTGCAGGCGGATCTCATGAGAAACATGGATAGGGCCGATGATCAGAATCTCTAACCCCAGGATGGAACAATCAAACACGAGACTGCACAGGTTTAAGGAGAGAGGGGCAAAGTTTACAGGAGATGTGAGCGGCACGTTTTTTTACACAGAGGATGGTGTCTACCTGGAACACGCTGCTGGGGGCAGTGATGGAGGCAGATACGATAGTGGTGTTTAAAAGACTTTTGGATGGGCACATGGATGTGCAGGGAATGGAGGGATATGGGTTATGTGCAGGCAGATTAATGATGGTCTTGGCATCATGTTCAGCACGGACACTATGGGCCGAAGAGCCTGGTTCTTGTTCAGTACTGTTCTATGTTCTCTGTTCTATGGGTCCCGACCCTACTCCATCAGTCTAAAGAAAGGTCCCAACCTGAAACATCGCCTGTCCATTCCCTCCGCAGATGCTGCCTGACCCCTCTAAGTCCCTCCAGCACTTCTGGGTTTCTCCCAAGATTCCAGCATCTGCAGTTCCTGGTGTCTCCAACAAAGGAAGTCTTCTCCAAAGTATTATTCGGCACATTAGGTTTCACATTAGGTTACTCTCTAGTGGTCTTTAGTTTAATTTAGAGATACGGCGCGTAAACAGGCCCTTCGGCCCACCGGGTCTGCGCCGCCCAGCGATCCCCGCACATTAACACTATCCTACACACACTAGGGACAATTTCACCGAAGCCAATTAACCTGCAAACCTGTACGTCTTTGGAGTGTGGGAGGAAACTGGAGCACCCGGAGAAAAACCCATGCAGGTCACAGGGAGAACGTACAAACTCCATACAGACAGCACCCGTAGTCAGGATTGAACCCGGGTCTCTGGCCCTGTAAGGCACCAACTTTACCGTTGAGCCACTGTTCCACCCCGTGTTGTGGAGTTCTGCCGAGCCTTCACCATGGCTGTGTGGTGCTGTGCAGGAAGGCACTGCAGATGCTGGTTTACATGGAAGATAGACACAAAATGCTGGAGTAATTCAGCGGGTCAGGAAGCATCTCTGGACAGAAGGAATGGGCGACGTTTCGGGTCTCGACATCAGGCTGAAGTAGGGTCTCGACCCGAAACATCGCCCATTCCTTCCGTGCGGAGATGCTGCCTGTCCCGCTGAGTTACTCCAGCAATTTGTGTCTATCTGCTGTGTGGTGTTGAATCCAGATGTGTAGTCGTTCAGAACATACATCTGCAAAACCCATTAATGATGCGTCATCCAGCTATTCCGTGACTCTTGTTGTGGTTCAACAACTTTTCTGGGCGAGTTGGAACCAAGGGAGAGAGACCTTAAATAACATCCTAATGGTGCCTGTCATCTTCGTCTTTTGATGGGGTTGAAAGTCGTCTTCTTTTGCGAGCTTTTTCTCTGCCTTTTTAGTCATTTGGGAGAGTGTTTATGTGGTTTATCTGAAGACAGTTTGTTGTTTTGTTCAACAAGGTTTAATTATCGTTATGTGGACTGTAATTTACATTGACTTTCAAGTCTTGCATATGGTAAATACGCAAGCTTTGATGTGTGCATCCAGAGCTGAGTTTGTCCATTCGGTCATGTTAACTGTTCCAAGGCAAGAATACTTGTTCTGCACTTATCAAAAGGGCTGGACAGATGCTCCCCGACCAACGATGCTTCAACTTGCGATATTTCGACTTTGCGATGGTGCAAACGGCAGCGACCCGTAGCCGCTCGCTTCCGGCCACGTGATCACGTGTCTTCAACGCACATCGACTCACGATATCCAGAACCAGGGGCCACAGTTTAAGAATAAGGGGTTGGCCATTTAGAACGGAGATGAGGAAAAACCTTTTCACTCAGAGAGTTGTAAATCTGTGGAATTCTCTGCCTCAGAAGGCAGTGGAGGCCAATTCTCTGGATGCTTTCAAGAGAGAGCTAGATAGAGCTCTTAATGTTAGCGGAGTCAGGGGGGTATGGGGAGTAGGCAGGGATGGGGTACTGATTGTGGATGATCAGCCATGATCACATTGAATGGCGGTGCTGGCTCACAGGGCCAAATGGCCTACTCCTGCACCTATGGCCTATTTCCGGTTTCCGATGGGTTTCACGGAACGTAACCCCATCGTAAGTTGAGGAGCACCTGTATTTTCAGCCCATGCATGAGACCAGTCCATGTGTGCAGAAGAGAGACACAAAGTGCTGGAGTAACCCAGCGGGTCAGTCAACATCTCTGGAGAAAAAGGATGGGTCATGTTTCAGTTCGGATTTCAGGCCCTTCCCGACTCGCAACATCACCCATCCTTTTTCGCCAGAGATGCTGCCTGACCCGTTGAGTTACTCCAGCACTTTGTGTCTAATGATAGTATGAGACCACTGAGACTCAAGGGCCTAGAGATGCCTGAATCATGGGTTTGTTTAATGGGCAATGGAGAAGGAGGCACAGAGCAGGGAACTGAAGTGTGCAGATGAACTGGATGTATCAGTGCCTATTTTTTTCATTTGTCATTTGCTCCATTTACACTTTGTGTTTTGCTCAAGGTTCCAGTGTCTGCAGTTCATTGCGTCTCCAAAACCACGTCTGTCAGGCATATAAATAGATGGGAGATGAATCTTGCGAGACTGAACTGGCAGTTTCACACGGAACTGGCAGCGTTAAGTTGTCGAGATGTAAGTGAATCTTGGGCCTCCATGTTGGACTGCATATGCACCTCGGCTGGAGAGCTGGTGAGATGTGGACAGTGTTGCATCTGCCATTTCTAACTATTATTGACTCCGCACCAAGTCTCACGCCCCGGCCTCCTGTTGGATTCGCCACCATTTTAGAGTGGCACAGCGGTAGAGCTGCCGCCGCACGGTGCCAAAGACCCGGGTTCGATCCTGACCGCCACGGGTTCGATCCTGACCACGGGCGCTCAAATGTGCGGAGTTTGTACATTCCCCAATACGACTGGGTGGGTTTTCTCCGGGTGCCCCGGTTTCCTCCCACATCCCAAAGACGTGCGGGTTTGTAGGTTAATTGGCTTCTGTAAACTGTCCCTCGAGTGTAAGATGGAACTAGGTTAACTAGGTCAACAATTAACTCCGTTAATTGGCTTTAGTAAAAATTGTAAATTGTTCCTCGTGTGTAGGATAGTGCTAGTGTACGGACATGGACTGAGTGGGCCGAAGAGCCTGTTTTTACTGTACTGTATCTCTAAAGTCTAAAGGTATTCTGAAGACTTTTATGCACGTTGTGGGAGCTGAGATTTCAGGAGGTCTTTGGGCTGTCTAATTATGAATTGCAGGGGAAATATACATTTTTAAACACAGTGTATATTTTTTGATGCACTTCTAAGTCTTCTTTTCCTGTTGCCGATTCACAGTTTTTACATTATTGTCTATTTAATCATTTCCTGCAGTTTTAATAGATTCTGCATGTGTCCGAATGTTATGTTAAAATCCATTATGAGTCTGAAAGGTGACCAATGCTCCAAAAATGTGGCTCCATTTGCATTGTCATAGAAACATAGAAACATAGAAACAAGGTGCAGGAGTAGGCCATTCGTCCCTTCGAGCCTGCACCGCCATTCAATATGATCATGGCTGATCATCCAACTCAGTATCCTGTACCTGCCTTCTCTCCATACCCCCTGATCCCTTTAGCAAAAAGGGCCACATCTAACTCCCTCTTAAATATAACCAATGAACTGGCCTCAAATACCTTCTGTGGCAGAGAATTCCACAGACTCACCACTCTCTGGCTGAAAACATTTTTTCTCATCTCAATCCTAAATGGCCTACCGTTTATTCTTAAACTGTGACACCTGGTTCTGGACTCCCCCAACATGGGGAACATTTCTCTTGCATCTAGCCTGTCCAATCCCTTAAGGATTTTATATGCTTCTATAAGATCCCCTCTCATCCTCCTTCTAAATTCCAGTGAATATAGCCAATGAACTGGCCTCAACTGCCTTCTGTGGCAGAGAATTCCACAGATTCACCACTCTCTGTGTGAAAAAAAACTTTCTCATCTCGGTCCTAAAAGACTTCCCCCTTATCCTTAAACTGTGACCCCTTGTTCTGGACTTCCCCAAAATCAGGAACAATCTTCCTGCATCTAGCCTGTCCAACCCCTTAAGAAATTTCTAAGTTTCTATAAGATCCCCCCTCAATCTTCTAAATTCCAGCGAGTACAAGCCGAGTCTATCCAGTCTTTCTTCATATGAAAGTCCTGCCATCCCAGGAATCAATCTGGTGAACCTTCTCTGTACTCCCTCTATGGCAAGAATGTCTTTCCTCAGATTAGGAGACCAAAACTGTACGCAATACTCCAGGTGTGGTCTCACCAATGCCCTGTACAACTCATGAAGTCATTGAGTCATTGAGTCCTAGAGTCACAGAGCCACACAGCCTGGAAACAGGCCCTTCAGCCCAACATGCCCAGGCCGACCAACATGCCCAATCTACACGAGTCCCACCTGCCTGTGTTTGGCCCAGATCCCTCTAAACCTACCCTATCCTGTGCCTGTCCAAATGCCTTTTAAATGCTGTGATAGTACTTGCCTCAACTACCTCCTCCGGCAGCTCGTTCCATACACCCACCATCCATTGAGTGAAAAGGTTGCCTCTCAGGTTCCCATTAAATCTTTCCTCTCTCATCTTGGACCTATGTCCTCTGGCACTCGATTCCCCTACCCTGGGTAAAAGACTGTGCATTCACCCTATCTATTCCCCTCATTATCTTATACACCCCTTTAGGATCACCCCTCAGCCTCCTGCGCTCCGTGGAATAAAGTCCCAGCCTGCCCAACCTCTCCCTGTAGCTCAGGCCCTCGAGTCTCGTAAACCTTGTTGCCGTGTTTACACTGTGCACCACAGGAGAGCTCGAGTACTGACGATCAGAGTCAAGGAATTTCGGGGAAGGAAGTATGACCTCGGTTACACCTTTCCGAACTAGTGGGGACTAGTGTTGACAGGGCATCGTGGCCAGCATGGGCAGGTGGGCCGAAGGGCCGAAGTTCACTGTACGTCGGTGCACCTGACAATAATAAACTAAACTAAACTAAATTAAACTAAACTAAGGATCTATTTCATTTCTTCTCCTTCATAACACTCCAGTCTATGCCACAGATGGCTGTGGAGGCCAAGTCATTGGGTATTTTTAAGGCAGAGATTGTCAGGTTCTTGATTAGTAAGAGTGTCAGGGGTTATGGGGAGAAGGCAGGAGAATGGGGTTGAGAGGGAATGATAGATCTGCTATGATTTGAATGGGCCGAATAGCCTAATTTTGCTCCTACGACTCATGAACCTATGATTCTCTCACCCAGTGACACAGACTCATCGAGCTGTCCAGCACAGAAACAAGCCCTTCGGCCCATCTTGTCCATGCCGACCACGTCGGCACATTGGGCCTGTCCCATGTGGCCCACAGAACCATCCATATATCTCTCCAAATGTCTTTTAAGGTGTTTCAGGTTCTTTAGATTTGAAAACTGCTTGCCCGAGTGTCGAAATTTGTCCACAATGCTAAAACGGCAATTGCTTTGAGCACTTTTGGTCGGAAGCGTTCATTCTAGTTTTTACCGCTGCCGCCTACACTTGTGAAAGATCGTTGAATAGGTTTCAACCGTCGCTTATTTGCATAACCCATTCAGTTGTAAAGGCGAGAAATCCTTCTCTATTTCTGACCTAAATACCAATTAACCCGTGACAAGTCTTCAGCATGTAACGGCTCTGCAAAGGGTTAAATAATTTGGCTTGTCAAATTTTTTAATTCCAGTTAATAAAGCATTATAATGATGACCATGTTCTTTCCCCATTTTGGGGATTTCCAACATGTGCTAAAATAGTTGTGGAGAGAAGTGAAAACTGCCTGTTGTAGTGATGGGGTATTGCAACAGTTTGGGGCATTAGCCTTGTTTAAGAAAATAACTGCAGATGCTGGTACAAATCGAAGGTATTTATTCACAAAGTGCTGGAGTAACTCAGCAGGTCAGGCACATCTCGGGAGAGAAGGAATGGGTGACGTTTCGGGTCGAGACCCTTCTTCAGACTGATTATGTTTGGTTTGGTTTAGAGATACAGCTCGGAAACAGGCCCTTCGACCCACCGAGTCCGCGCCGCCCAGCGATCCCCGCCTATTAATGCTATCCTACACACACTAGGAACAATTTTTTACATTTACCCAGTCAATTAACCTACATACCTGTACGTCTTTGGAGTGTGGGAGGAAACCGAAGATCTCGGAGAAAACCCACGCAGGTCACGGGGAGAACAGACGGCGCCCGTAGTCAGGATCGAACCTGAGTCTCCGGCGCTGCATTCGCTGTAAGGCAGCAACTCTACCGCTGTGCCACCGTGCCGCCCTTCTGTGCGGCGCGGACTCGTGTGAACGTTCCCCGCTCCAGCTCCCTGCATTCCATTGGGTGCCAGGCAAACCAAGATGAAATCTTGGAGCCGCAAGGGACTGCGGCCGCTTGAATCTTGAGCAAAACACAAAGTGCTGCAGGAACTCTGACCTTGGGCGGCACGGTGGCGCAGCGTCAGAGCTACTGCCTCACAGCGGCAGAGACCCGGGTTTGATCCCGACTACGGGCGCCGTCTGTACGGAGTTTGTACGTTCTCCCCGTGACCTGCATGGGTTTTCTCCCAGATATTCGGTTTCCTCCCACACTCCAAAGACGTACAGTTTTGCAGGTTAGTGGCTTGGTATCAATGTAAGTTTGTCAGCATAGCTATTCCTCTCATGATCTTGTACCCCTCTATAAGATCACCCCTCAGCCTCCTGCACTCCAACTAATAAAGTCTTAGCCTGCCCGACCTCTCCCTGTAGCTCAGGCCCTCGAGTCCTGGCAACGTCCTGGTAAATGTTCCCCCTTTTCCCCACTGTCTTCCCAGAACCCCATCCGGATGCACAGCCATTTCCCCATCCTCCTTCCACTTATATTCCTTCCTCTGGCTTCACATTTCACGCTTCTTCTCCCCTTATCTCACACTTTTTGGCTTTTCATCTCTGGTCTTTATCCAACCATTTGCCAATTAAATGCCCCTCATCTATATCCACCTATCACTCACCAGACTTTGTCTTGCCCCCACCTGTCTTCGAGCTTCCCCCCTCCCACTACAATCTGTCCGAAGAAGGGTCTCGACTCGAAACGTCACCTATCCATGTTCTCCAGAGATTCTGCCTGTCCCGCTGAGTTACTCCAGCACTCTGTGAAATGTCACCTATCCATGTTCTCCACAGATGCTGCCTGACCCGCTGAGTTACTCCGGCACTGTGTGAAACGTCACCTATCCATGTTCTCCACAGATGCTGCCTGACCCGCTGAGTTACTCCAGCACTGTGTGAAACGTCACCTATCCATGTTCTCCAGAGATGCTGCCTGACCCGCTGAGTTACTCCGGCACTGTGTGAAACGTCACCTATCCATGTTCTCCAGAGATGTTGCCTGACCCGCTGAGTTACTCCAGCACTCTGTGTCCGTTGTGTAAGTCAGCAGCTGCAGTTCTTGTATCGTTGTGAATCTTCCATGCCCTCTCGATGTATTGAAACTAAAGCAGGTTTCTGAGGAAGCAACAGATCATAGTCAGGTTTTACTGGATGAGAAATCTCTAACGCCACAAGAGGTAGGGGGGTGGAAAATTGGATTTAACTGTTTTATAAAGGAGTGGTGCAGCGGTAGAGTTGCTGCCTCACAGTGCCAGGTACCCAGGTTTGATCCTGACTGTGCAGTTTCTGTGGAGTTTGCATGTCCTCCTTGTGACCACATGGGCTTTCTCTGGGTGCTCCGGTTTCCTCACACACTGCAAACGTGCAGGTTTGAAGGCTAATTGACCTCTGTAAATCGTCCCAAGTGTGTAGGACAGTGCTAGTGTACGGGCTGAATGGTGGCCGCCGTGGACTTGGTGGGCCTGTTTCCATGTTGTAACTTAAACTAAACCAAACGACACTAAACTGAACCAAAGTTGTTCCTAGTGTGTAAGATAGAAATAGTGTATGGGCTGGTTGGCGTGGACCCGCTGGGCCATAGGGCCTGTTTCCACTCTGTGTCTCTAAACTAAACTAAAGTGGTCTCTCGCATGTCGGGCTGAACAAGCAGCATGGTGGCGCAGCGGTAGAGCTATTGCCTTACAGTGCCAGAGACCCGGGTTCGATCCTGACTGTGGGTGCTGTCTGCACTTCAGTTTCCTCCCACACTCCAAAGACGTACAGGCTTGTAGGTTAATTGGCTTGGCATACATGTAAAATGGCCCCTCGTGTGTGTGTTGGGTAGCGTTAATGTGCGGGGATCGCTGGTCGATGCGGACTCGGTGGGCCGAAGGTCCTGTTTCCGCGCTGTGTCTCTGAACTAAACTAAATCAAAACTAAGCTCGTGTAGGGGGTGATTGTAGGTTGACGATGACTCGGTGGGCCGAAGGTCCTGTTTCCGCGCTGTGTCTCTGAAACAAAACTAAAAACTAAAACAAAGTTCGGTCGGTTGCTGCTTCTTTCTGATGTCACACTATTTGAGAGTTACTGGAGATGTGCTGTGCCAGGGATATGGAGAAGATGCCCTTAAACCCCCAGACATTCCTAGTACATAGTGGCGACACTTTGGGGAGTCATTTGACCACAGCATTACCCACTCCAAGTTTCCTTTGTAGCCAGAGCATTAATGTGGCATTACAACCACAACTTGCTTCTAAAAATGTCCAATGCTTGGAACTTTGAACAAAGCTCCGAGATATAATAAGGATGTTTTGTTGGTTGAGTTTGTTAATTATTCAATGTTTGGGAGAACTGTCAGGATGACGTTTTGAAATAGCGGTATCATTGCCCAAATAACATGGAACGCATTCAGCTTATTGTCCCTTCAGATTGACGATGAATATACATCGACCTGAAACGTTAGCTGTTTCTGCCCACTTCTCGTAGAGCTTCCATTTGTGCCGTTTTATATCGGGTTTCGAAACCCGCAGTGTTTTGTTTCTGAAGTATGATGGTGGTTGATGATGGTAGACTATTCCAAAGTTGTCGTTAATCAATACGTGAAGTGATGTCAAGAAGTATTCGTTCAGAGCAGCTGCAATAAACATTTATTACATTCAATTTATTGATTCATTCCAGTGCGTTCACGAGAAAGCCTTTGTACAAGACGTTGGCGAGGCCACATTTGGAGTATTGTGTTCAGCTTTGGTTTAAGATAGGCACAAAATGCTGGGGTATCCCAGTGGGACAGGCAGCATCTCTGGGGAGAAGGAATGGGTGATGCTTCTGATCGAGACCCTTCTTCGGACATGGTCACCCTGCTACAGGAAGAATGTTGTCAAGCTGGAAAAAGCGCAGATAAGATTTGCGAGAATGTTGCCAGGACTCGAGGGCCTGAGTTTTCAGGAGAGGATAAGCAGGCTAGGACTTTATTCCTTGGAGCGCAGGAGAATGAGGCATGATCTTACAGATGTGTAGGAAAATAACTGCAGATGCTGGTTTAAATCGAAGGTCAACACAAAATGCTGGAGTAACTCAGCAGGTCAGGCAGCCTCTCAGGAGAGAAGGAATGGGTGACGTTTCGGGTCGAGACCCTTCTTCAGTCTGAAGAAGGGTCTCAACGCAAAACGTCGCCCATTCCTTCTCGCCTAAGATGCTGCCTGACCTGCTGAGTTACTCCAGCATTTTGTGTCTACCGGTGATCTTACAGAGGTGTACAAAATCATGAGGGGAATAGGTCGGGTGAATGCACAGAGTCTTTTATCCAGGATAGGAGAATTAAGAACCAGAGAACATAGGTTTAAGGTGAGAGGGGAAAGATTTAATAGGAATCTGAGGAGCAACATTTTTACACAAAGGGTGGTGGGTATATGGAACGACTGCCAGAGGAGGTAGTTGAGGCTATTAAAGCAACATTTTAAAAATATTTGCACTGGTACATGGCTAGCACAGATTCAGATGGATATTGGCAAGTGCAGGCAGGTGGGACTAGTGTAGATGGGGTATCTTGGTCGCTGAGGGCATGTTCCCGTGCTGTGTGACTCTTTACTGGACTCAGGTGGTTGTAATCTCAGATGTGAAAATATCAACTCCATCTCTCTGTCCACAGATGCCGCCTGACTTTTCTGATTTTATTTCAGATGTCAAGGCAATATTTCTGTGACAACTACATGGGTAGGAAAGGATCAGAGGGATCTGGGGCAAACTGTGTACTGAGGCAGTCCAAGGAGTTTCAACAAACTAGACACACTTGCGCCCACTTAGCGGTGTACTGAACAACACCGCAAGCCCACGTACCTCGCAAAGTTTATAGACAATAGACAATAGACAATAGGTGCAGGAGGAGGCCATTCGGCCCTTCGAGCCAGCACCGCCATTCAATGTGATCATGGCTGATCATTCTCAATCAGTACCCCGTTCCTGCCTTCTCCCCATACCCCCTGACGCCGCTATCCTTAAGAGCTCTATCTAGCTCTCTCTTGAATGCATTCAGAGAATTGGCCTCCACTGCCTTCTGAGGCAGAGAATTCCACAGATTCACAACTCTCTGACTGAAAAAGTTTTTCCTCATCTCAGTTCTAAATGGCCGACCCCTTATTCTTAAACTGTGTGGCCCCTTGTTCTGGACTCCCCCAACATTGGGAACATGTTTCCTGCCTCTAACGTGGCGGGTCAGGTATTTTACACAGAGGGTGGTGGGTGCCTGGAACGCGCTGCCAGGGATGGTGGTGGAGGCAGATACGATAGTGGTGTTTAGGAGGCTTTTAGATTGACACTTGGATATGCAGGGAATGGATCACATGCAGACCGCAGAGAGTAGTTTAACTTGGCACGGACATCGTGGGTTGAAGGGCTTGTTCCTGTAGCGCACTCTGTATCTTCCCCTTCTGTTCTACCTATTGTACTTGGGTTTGACTTGATTGTATGTATGTATACATAAATTATATATAAATACACAGTATTATCTGATCTGATTGGACAGCGCGCAAAACAAAGTTGTCCACTGTTCCTCGGCACACGTGACAATAATAAACCCATGCTCTATGGAGTTAAAAGAAGCACAAAAATGTGCAAATCCTTGCATCGTTCCCAAATCAAAAGCTTCCTTGTGTTTCTCCTCCCTGTGCTGTAATGGGCCAGTGCCTCTTGGTGGAGTGTCTCTGCCAAATAGTACAGCATGTACCAAACTGCATCCAGCTTCAAGTTGGTCATCGTCTCTTGGCAGCGTGAAAGTATTGTGTCATTGCTGCACAACCTGCCATCTGCATCGAGGCTCAATCCATGCAGTGTTCTCAACTGAGGTCTATTTCTGACAGGTTTCGGCTTTCTTATTTGGCATGTGTACCAAGGTGGTGTGACAAGCTTTGTTGTGCGTGCCATCCAAGCAGATCAGGTGTGCAAAGTGCTGGAGCAACTCAGCAGGTCAGGCAGCACCTGCGGAGAACACGGACAGGGTGACCTTTCGGGTCGAGACCCTTCCTCAGGCTGATTGTAGAGGGGAACAAAGAAAGACGGAAGAGAGGAAGGGCAGGACAGATATACCATACAGAGATACAATCAAGACAAGCTCAAGTACAAGGGGCAGAGCAAAAGGGGGAGATACAGAGTGCAGAATATAGTTGCCAGCTTTGTAGCGCATCAGTTCTAAATCAGACCTTAATGTACCGTACCACACAGGCATTTATTCACAAAATGCTGGAGTAACTCAGCAGGTCAGGCAGCATCTCGGGAGAGAAGGAATGGGTGACGTTTCCGGTCGAGACCCTTCTTCAGACGGATGTCAGGGGGCGGGACAAAGGAAGGATATAGGTGGAGACTGGAAGATAGAGGGAGATCTGGGAAGGAGGAGGGGAAGAGAGGGACAGAGGAACTATCTAAAGTTGGAGAAGTCGATGTTCATACCACTGGGCTGCAAGCTGCCCTGGCGAAATATGAGGTGCTGTTCCTCCAATTTCCGGTGGGCCTCACTATGGCACTGGAGGAGGCCCATGACAGAAAGGTCAGACTGGGAGTGGAAGGGGGAGTTGAAGTGCTCAGCCACCGGGAGATCAGTTTGGCCAACGCGGACCGAGCGCAGGTGTTGAGCGAAGCGATCGCCGAGCCTGCGTTTGGTTTCGCCGATGTAAAGAAGTTGACATCTGGAGCAGCGGATGCAATAGATGAGGTTGGAGGAGGTGCAGGTGAACCTCTGTCTCACCTGGAATATCATCATGCCACACAGGCATATCATCATGAGACTGTAACGGAATGCCTGAAGACACAACAACCTGATGTAAGGCAACATGCTGGACTACACTCACTATATGTGGCACAGCGGGTAGAGCCACTGTCTCACAGCCCCAGGCACCCAGTTCCAATCGTCACCTTGGATGCTGCCTGCGTGGAGTTTGCACGTTCCCCCGGTGGCCGCGAGGGTTTCCTCCGGGTGCTCCAGCATCCTCCTACATCCCAAAGACGTGCGGGTTTGGAGGTCAATTGGCCCTCTGCAAAATGGCCCCTTGTGTATAGGGAGTGGATGAGAAAGTGGGATAGATCGATGGTATGCGTGGACTTGGTGGGCCGAAGGGCCTGTTTCCACGCTGCATCTCTAAAATTAAACTGAATTATGATTCCAGATACAAAGTTTACATCTGGCACCTTGAAAGGCTGAAGCATTTGCACATGTGGATTAGATCTGAGACTGGCAATAGTACTTGGTGGGGAGCAGATGGCTGGATGGCTCTGTTCCACCAGTACTCTACAACAGGACCCAGCCTATACTCTGCCCCACTACCAGTACTCTACAGAGATGCAGCCTGGCTGCCATAGAAGGATGAGGAGGGACCTCATTGAAATGTACCAAATAGTGAAAGGCCTAGATAGAGTGGATGTGGAGAGGATGTTTCCACCGGTGGGAGAGTCTAGGACCAGAGGCCATAGCCTCAGAAAAAAAGGATGTACCTTTAGAAAGGAGGAGGAATTTCTTTAATCATAGGACAGTGAATCTGTGGAATTCATTGTCACAGACGGCTCGGGTTGCCAACTTCCTCACTCCAAATAAGGGACAAGGTGACGTCACCGCACTGCGCCCCACGTGACCTCACCTAGCCAGCGGCCACGTGCTCCCGCTCCACCAATGGTGGCCACCCGGGCCGGGAGGCGGGTTGCTATGCAACCTCCGTTAGGCGGCGCCCGGGCCTACACTGTCCGGGACTACTGCGGTCCCCGGGCTACAGTGTCCGGGCCTACAGTGTCCAAGCGTACAGTGTCCGGGCCTACAGTGTGCAGACCTACAGTGTCCAAGCGTACAGTGTCCGGGCCTACAGTGTCCGGGCCTACACTGTCCGGGACTACAGCTGTCCCCGGGCTACAGTGTCCGGGCCTACAGTGTCCAAGCGTACAGTGTCCGGGCCTACAGTGTCCGGCCTACAGTGCCTGGCCTACAGTGTCCGGGCCTACAGCGTCCGGGCCTACAGCACCATCCGGGCCTAATACGGGACAAGTGTGGTCCCATATGGGACAAACTAATTTAGCCCAAAATACGGGATGTCCCGGCTAATACGGGACAGTTGGCAACCCTACAGACGGCTGTGGAGGCCGTCAATGGATATTTTTAAGGCGCAGATTGACATATTCTTGATTAGTGAGGGAGAAGGCAGGAGAATGTAGTTGAGAGGGAAAGATAGATCAGCCATTATTAAATGGCGGAGTAGACGATGGGCTGAATGGCCTGATGTGCACTGGAACTTATGAGCATGTGTTTCACTGTGAGGTTGGCAGACTGCTGCCAATGTGCCATTGTTCCCTTTTCAACGTGTTATTATTGAGCTGCTGTCATTGCAGCTTCCTTCCCCAGCGGGAGAGATACCTACAAACTGTGAAGAAAGTAACAGGTACCACAGAGTGCTGGAGTAACTCAGCGGGTCAGGCAGCATCCCTGGAGAACATGGATAGGTGACGTTTCACAGAGTGCTGGAGTAACTCAGCGGGTCAGGCAGCATCCCTGGAGAACATGGATAGGTGACGTTTCACAGAGTGCTGGAGTCACTCAGCGGGCCAGGCAGCATCCCTGGAGAACATGGATAGGTGACGTTTCACAGAGTGCTGGAGTAACTCAGCGGGTCAGGCAGCATCTGTGGAGAACATGGATAGGTGACGTTTCACAGAGTGCTGGAGTAACTCAGCGGGTCAGGCAGCATCCCTGGAGAACATGGATAGGTGACGTTTCGGGACGAGACCCTTTTTCAAGCAGTCTGAAGATGGAGACAGGCCCCGACCCGAAACGTCACCTGTCCCTGTTCTCCAGCGATGCTGCCTGACCCGCTGAGTTACCCCAGCACTCTGTGTCTTTCCGTGGTAAACCTGCATCTGCAGTTCCTTGTTTGTGCATAAGGAACAGGTAGTGCAGGTAAATGTTCAATAAACTGAATTCATAACTAAAATATATCAGTCACGGTGGCGCAGCGGTAGAGTTGCTGCCTTACAACGAATGCAACGCCGGGGACCCGGATTCGATCCTGACTACGGGCGCCGTCTGTACGGAGTTTGCACGTTCTCCCCGTGACCTGCGTGGGTTTTCTCCGAGATCTTCAGTTTCCTCCAACATTCCAAAGACGTACAGGTTTGTAGGTTAATTGGCTTGGTAAAATGTAAAAACTGTCCCTAGTGGGTGTAGGATGGTGTTAATGTTTGGGGATCGCTGGTCGACGCGGACCTGGTGGGCCGAAGGGCCTGTTTCTGCGCTGTATCTCTAAACTAAGCTAAACTAAACAACACCCCCTTCCTGTAACAACTCTTAGTGGGCTCAACTCTAGGTGCCTAGTAATGGACAGAAAGGATTTGTTGCTGAGATTTCTCTTGCTCGGGGCTTTGGCTTTTGCTGATATTTGTCTAAATTCCAAAGTTAGTTTTAGCCGCACAGCTGATAAGGTTGAGCCGACTTTGGCGAGTTCCAGTACGCGAACCTATTGCAGGATGGCATCAGGCGCACAAACAAAGCAGAATTCTGCAACTTTTAGACACAGCAACTGCAGATGCTGGCTTACAAAAGAAGACACAAAGTGCTGGAGTAACTCAAGGGGCCAGGCAGCATCTCTGGAGAACATGGTTGGGTGACATCTTCGGTCAGGACCCTTCTTCAGGCCGATTGTGGTGGCCAGCTTTCTTTCCCCCCACCCCCTCCCCCCACACCCCCCCAACAATTTTAGGTAATTAATCCACAAAACCACCTCCCCCATCCCCCTCACTCTGTGCCTCACATGGACTCGCACAAAATTCTCCCCTCCCCTTCCACTTACATTCCTTCCTCTAGCTTCACAAT